>NW_007249247.1:50383-51326 GCF_000164805.1 Carlito syrichta
TCTTGATGGTTTCTTTGGCTTTGCAGAAGCTTGTCAGTTTAATGAGGTCCCACTTGTCTATCTTCTCTCTTATGGCCTGTGGGTTTCGGGTTTTGTTCAGGAACTGGATGCCAGTTTCAATTTCCATGAGGGTATGTCCTTCATTTTCTAAGGTTCTTATGGTTTGAGGTTTTACATTTAGGTCTCTGATCCATTTAGAGTTAATTTTTGTGTATAGGGAAAGATAGGGGTTCTGTTTCAATCTTTTGCATGTGGTCAGCCAGTTTTCCCAGCACCATTTACGGAATAGGTTCTCCTCTCCCTGGTGGTAGGTGGTGGAGGCTTTGTCGAAGATGAGTTGGTTGAGAAATTGAGGTTTTGCTTGATATTTTTCCACTTGTTTGTGTCATCTTTGATTTCTTTGAGCAGTCTTTTGTAGTTTTGATTGTAAAGGTCTTTCATGTTTCTGGTTAGGAAGATGCCAAGGTATTTCATTTTTTTGGTGGCTATTGTGAATGGAATTGTGTTTTTAATTGTGTTTTCAATCTTCTGCATGTGGTCAGCCAGTTTTCCCAGCACCATTTACGGAACAGGTTCTCCTCTCCCCGGTGGTAGGTGGTGGAGGCTTTGTCTAAGATGAGTTGGTTGAGAAATTGAGGTTTTACTTGATATTTTTCCACTTGTTTGTGTCATCTTTGATTTCTTTGAGCAGTCATTTGTAGTTTTGATTGTAAAGGTCTTTCACGTTTCTGGTTAGGAAGATGCCAAGGTATTTCATTTTGTTGGTGGCTATTGTGAATGGAATTGTGGTTTTTATTTGGGTTTCTGTTTGTTTATTATTGGTGTAAAGAAATGCGATTGTCTTTTGTATTATTTTATATCCTGAGACTTTGCCAAAGGCCTTTATCAGTGTAAGGAGGTTTTTGACAGATTCTCTTGGGTTTTCAAGGTACACGATCATGTC
>NW_007249247.1:51817-54123 GCF_000164805.1 Carlito syrichta
TCTTTGTTGGGTCTTTACCTGGCTTGGGTATCAATGTGATGTTGGCTTCATAAAATGATTTGGGGAGAGTTCCGTCTTTCTTAATTGCCTGGAATACCTTCAGTAGGGTTGGTATCACCTCCTCCTTAAATGTCTTGTAGAATTCTGCTGGAAAGCCATCTGGTCCAGGGCTTTTTTTTTTGTAGGTAGTTTCCTTATTACGTAGTCAATTTGATTGTTATTGGCCTATTTAGGGTCTCAATTTCTTCTTGTTTCAACCTAGGCAGGTTGTGTGATGATAGAAAGTCCTCCATTTCTGAAAGGTTTTCAAGTTTGTTTCCATACAAGTGTACATAGTAGTCTCTAATGAGCTTTTGTATTTCTTCAGGATGAGATGTGACTTTATCTTTTGTGTTTCTGATTGTGTTTATTGGGGCTTTTTCTCTCTTTTTCTTGGTCAGTCTAACTAGGGGACCATTGATTTTGTTTATCCTTTCGAAAAGCCAGCATTTTGTTTCATTGATTATTTTTTGTTTTATCTTTTTGTCTTCTATGTCCTGGATTTGGGCTTTTATTTTGGTGATCTAGATTCTTCTGCTGAAATTAGGGTTTTGTGGTCTTTTTCCAGCTTTTTTTAGGTGATTTCTTAGACTGTTAATTTGTGATCCTTCCATTTTCTTCATGTGCACTTGTAGGGATATAAATTCCCCTCTTACTACAGCTTTCATGGCATTGCAGAGATTTTGGTAAGATGATTCTTCATTTTCATTTGTTTCCAGGTATCTTTTGATCTCTATTTTGATTTCATCATTGTCCCAGGAGTTGTTTAGCATCATGCTGTTTAGTGTCCATGTCTTTGTGGGTTTGGGGGGGACCTTGTTGGTGTTAATGTTTATTTTTATTCCACTATGGTCCAAGAAGGTGCATGGTAAAATTTTGGTCCTTTTAAATTTGCTTTTGTTGCTTGTTTTATGGCCAAGTATGTGGTCGATCTCAGAATACGTTCCATGTGGTGATGAGTAGAATGTATATTCTCTGGTCTTTGGATGGAGTGCTCTGTAGGTATCAATTAGATCCATTTGATCAAGTGTCACATTGAGGTTCTGGATCACATTGCTGATTTTTTGTCCTGATGATCTGTCTAGGGTTGTGAGTGGGGTATTAAAGTCCCCAGTTATGATGGTGTTAGAGTCAATATCTTTCTTTAGTTTTCCAAGAAGTTGCTTTATGAAAGTTGGTGCTCCTATGTTTGGTGCATATATGTTTAGGATGGATATTTCTTGTTGATGGATTGAACCTTTTATCATTATGTAATGGCCTTCTGTATCTTTTTAAATTTTTGATAGCTTAAAGGGTATTTTGTCTGAGATTAAGACTGCGACTCCTCCTTTCTTTTGTGTTCCATTCGCCTGAAAATTTGTTTCCCATCCTTTTACTTTGAATCTGTGAGTGTCGTTTCTAGTGAGTTGAGTCTCTTGGAGGCAATAGCTTGTTGCCTGATGATATTTTATCCATTTTGCCAATCTGTGTCTTTCAGTGGTGAATTTAGTCCATTCACATTCAAACTAATTATTGAAACGTGAGAGTTGATCCCTATCATAATGTTCTTACAGAGTTGTTTTTCTTCCTGTTTGTGTGTTGTCTTTCTTTTGGTTTTAGAGTTGGATCATGTGTGTTTTTAATCTTTTGCCTGTACTCTTATGAAGAACGTTGTTGTTCTTCTTTCCTTTTCTTCTGTGTTCAATACTTTCTTAAGTGTTTCTTGTAGAGGTGGTCTTGTGGCAGTATAAGTTCTTAGGGATTGGATGTCTGGGAAAGATTTCAACTCTCCCTCACTGATGAAGCTTAGCTTAGCTGGGTAGGTTATTCTCGGTTGAAATTGTTTATCTTTTAGAACTTTGAAGATAGGGCTCCAAGCTCTCCTAGCCTGGAGGGTTTCTGTAGATAAATCTGCTGCTATTCTCTTTGGTCTTTCCTGGTACATAGTCTGACCTTTTTCTCTAGCAGCCTTTAGGATTTTTTCTTTTATACCTACTTTGTTTAGACAAATTATTATATGCCTGGGAGTTGGTCTTCTCATTTGTTGTCTTACAGGGATTCTCTGAATCTCTTGTGTTTGAATTTTTTCATCCTTGATGAGTGAGGGAAGTTTTCTTGAATGACTTAATGAAATGTTTGTTCCAGTGTGGCCTCTGTTTCTCTCTCTGCCTCAGGAAGGCCAATTACTCTTAGGTTTGATCTCTTGAGGTGATCATTCATCTCTTGAAGGTTTTGTTCTGTCTTTTTGAGCTTCTTTTCTATGCTTTTGATAGTTTGGGTTAGTTCTG
>NW_007249247.1:54207-80015 GCF_000164805.1 Carlito syrichta
CTGAGATTCTTTCTTCTGCTTTGCTAATTCTGCTTTCCATGCTTATTAGTTTGTTATTTCCATCACAGTAGTCTTTACTGCTGTTATTTCTGACATCAGCTCCTTCCTATTTTCCTCTTGTCTCTCCTCAATTTTTTAAATTCTCTCTATTAATGTCTTGATGTCTGGGTTTGTTGCATGTGACCAGTCATACTGGGGGCTCTTCATTGTTTGTGTTCCGGAATCTGTTTTCTCAGTGTCTGATCTCCCAGGGGTCTGTGTGAGACCTATATTCTTCTTTTAGTTTTTCTTCATTTGTGTGGTTTTTTTCCCCCTCCCTACTTTTTCCTTCCCTCCACATCACCATCTTCTTTAATTCTGTTATTCAGGGGTAGAGGGATTGGTTTTATGTCTGTTTGTTCAATCTCCTATTCTTTATGTATGTGCTCTTACTTTGTTCAATTCTGGAGTTGCACTGTAGGTTGGGTGTGGTCCTTTCTGCAGTTTTGAGATTTACTTAAGGGGGGAGCTGTGATTCAAAATCTATCTGCAGGTCCTGGTATTCGCTGATAGGTGTATGGATAATCTGAAACCCACTTCCCACTGTCCTGGAATCTGTCTGTGCAGTGGGGCTGTAGGTTTACTCCCTGAAATAAAATGTAGTTAGCAGAGGAAAGAGAATGGAGCAGACAGTGGGGGGAAGAGGGAGGTGGAGAGATAGAGGAGTAAGGGGGGAAACAAACGAGTGTACCAACAAATGGGGAGAGAGACCTATACTGAAACAGATAAAAACAATAGACCACAGCCACAGACTAATCAACTCCCATACAAAAAAAAATAAAACATGCAATTATGCTAACATATAAGCTAACCAACCACCTTATTGGTGTGCTGTTCCTCTGTACTAAGATATGATTTACAGAGAGGAGAAAAGAGAAGAAAAGGAAGAGCAAAAAGAAAAAAAAAAGGAACCATACAGTAGGAATAGAATGAAGTCATTAAACTAACAGAACCAATCATGCACACTCTGAGACTTTTCGTTTAAGTCCAATGCCTTTCAGCTCTGATTTCTAGCTTTCTTTTCAAGTTGGTAAATTAGTTCACAGTTAGGGTCAGTTGCCCCTGGCCTGCTGTGAAGGACAGTTCAAATCACCCTCTGTTCACCACTCTGGCCTGTGTCTGTTTTTCAAGCTTGTTTCTCCCGTTTTGGTGTTGTTGCCTTGAATCGCCAGCAGGTGGTGCTATCTCAGCTCCTCGCCCCAGAGGGGGTGGGGCCGGACAGGAACCGGGCAGAGGCCGGAGATGGAAGCCTGTCTCAGGGCACACGGGAGGAGACCCACGGCAGGGAAGAGACCCACAGCAGGCAGGATGTCCTGGCTGCAGGAGAGGTGGCAGTGATCCCAGCAGATCTTGCCTGCAGGGGCTTCAAGGACTAAAGTCGTGGATCGCCTCAGGCATGGGTGGTGCAATGTGCAATGTGCTATGGCCCCCAGGGAGGCAGCGGTGATGGCGGCAGCTACTGTGTCTGCACTGCAGTGGCTATACAGACCGCTCCAATGCCCCAACCATGGCAATGGCTGAGCTCCGTGTGAAGAACAGGCTGCCATGTTGGGGTCCGCAGCCCCGGGGGAGAGAGCCAGAGACCCTTTGCGTTCTCCTTTGCAGAGGGTTTCATAGACCAGGTTGCCCCATTGCCATCTTGCCGGAAGTCCTGGAGTGGTTTATTATGAGCTAAGATTTTGGGCAGGGGTGGTCTTTTTTTTTTTTTTTTTTTGAGTTGGAGTCTCACTCTGTCACCCAGACTGGAGTGCTTGGCTGCTCCCAGCCACCGCAGCCTGGACCTGCTGGGCTCTGGCGATCCTTCCACCTCAGCATCCCAAGTAGCTGGAACTACAGGCATGCACTACCACGCCCAGCTAGTTTTTTATTTATTTTACAGACGAGGTCTCGCCAAGTTGCCCAGGTGGGTCTCGAACCCGTGGGCTCAGGCAATCCGCTCACCTCATCCTCCTTGTGAAAGCCTGGCATAATACCTAGTAGAGTAGAAGTTCAATAACTACCTATTGATGAAATAACACAATTAAAATCTTTGTCCATAAAATAAAAGTTCAAAAAGACATTAAAATCTATTGAATTGGCATAAATTAAATCTCAAGTTAACTCTAATTAATTTCTAATCCTTTTTCCAGAAATTAGATATGTAAAAAAAATTCATAGCAGAAATTCCACCTTAATTTTTTTTTTTTTTTTTTGAGTTGGAGTCTCACTCTGTTGCCCAGACTGGAGTGCAGTGACCGCTCCCGGCCACCGCAGCCTCGACCTGCTGGGCTTGGCCTATCCTTCTGCTTCAGCCTTCCAAGTAGCTGGCATTACAGGTATGCGCTACCATACCCAGCTGATTTTTTGATTTATTGTAGAGATGAGGTCTCACTGCCCATGCGGGTCTCGCACCTGCGGGTTCAGGCAATCCACTCACGTCAGCCTCCCAAAGCACAGGATTACAGGCTGAGCCACCGAGCCTGGCTTAATTTTTTTTTTATCAACACAATCAACATCTTCCCTAGTCTGAGCAGTTATAGAATGGTATTATGACTAGGATTCATAAGATACTGAATGAATTTAAATATTTTTTAAATATTAAAAAAAATTAAAAGAAAGATGAGATACACAGATGACAGATGTTTCCAGCTTACAGTTGTCTAAGATCATTTTACTAGAATTAAGGGGTTATGACATTCAATCCTCACAATTATTTTACACTTTAAAAATTTCACTATTTGTACTTTATGGCAAAATATAGTGTGCCAAAATATACTATGGAGAAAGTTGTTTTTCATTCTCATAGTTAGAGACAAGGAAACTTAACAAAAGTATTGACCCCCAAAACAATACCAACAAAATATTTAATCCAGCCAGACTTTGATTAGAGTCATAAGCCAAACAAATTACAGCTATTTTTATTTCTGCTAATTTTTGTCCACTAAGCCTCACATATTTTTGATGAATTTTTTGGTGGCAAAATACTCCTAAAACATTCACCATATCCACTCCCACTTTCCAGTTGGTTACCATAAAGTTTCCAGTTGTTACCTTACCCTAAGTGTTTACTACACACACTTCAGCAGAAACAATGGAAGAGTGGCATTACCTTTGATGAAACATCTATGGATTATTTGATAGCTCTTAAAATATGCCAGAAGAAAAGTTTCACCTTATTGTGCTAAATAAATGAACATCAACAAACAAATAAGTAAAATGATAGGAACTGGAATGGTACAGAAATACAATGAAGTGGGTTTGCAGTGCCTTCTGAGCTTTCAAATACCCAGTCTCTAGTGCACAGTCACTAGTCCTGGTCAAGCTGTTTCTCACCAGGCACTACGGGGGGAGGCGGGGAGGACAGATGATGGGGATTAGAAAAGTTAAGGGGGAGAATGATTGGGAACTCACAGAAATGAGATAGATTGGGCAAATTATCTTTGGTTGGCTCAGTCATTATAATCATCACTTTAGAAAGTTATCTACACACTCATATAGCAATGGGTGAATATTATTTTCACAGGATTCTTGATATATTTTTATCTTTACTTTATTTCTAATCTTTTCTAACTATAATAGTATAGAGTGATGCAGAAGACGGTGTGTTTACTACTTTCTATGAATCAGGAACTGTGTCAGTGCTTTTTATATATTATCTCAATCAGTTCTCACCACAACCCTATAAAGTAGATACTATTTGTCCTTATCAGATAAGAAAACATGCTCAGAAGTACTTGCCTCAGGCTACCTGGTTAATGAATGACAGAC
Organism: Carlito syrichta; assembly: GCF_000164805.1. NCBI lineage: Eukaryota > Metazoa > Chordata > Mammalia > Primates > Tarsiidae > Carlito > Carlito syrichta. The sequence goes on from NW_007249247.1 coordinate 57,994, forward strand.
TCAGAGCTAGAATAGGACTCTGAAATCAAGTATGGCCTGAGGAGGCCACTAAATAATATCACCCTATGAAAGAATTGCTGGTCTTCTGTATCACTCTCTGTTGTTGTGATTAGAAAATGTCATTTATAAAATAAAAGAAAATACATTAAAAGTGCTATGAAAATATTACCTAGTAATCTTATGAGATTAATGTGTCTGAAAAAATGATGATTGTAGTGACTGAGACAATCATTTCTTATACTAAAGTAATAGAAAACTTAAGACATTTTGACATGTGACATTTTTCATAAAATGGGATAAGCAGCAAACTTGCTGATATCAAAGAAAGAAAGGATACACACACACACACACACACACACACACACAAAAATATACACATATACACAGAGACATACATACATATCAGTCGGCATATGATCAAGTGATTTTTTTTTTCTCTTGGTCTTGTACACCATGACCTGCCCTCTCCTCTCTGGCCTCCCTTCACCTCCCTTGTCCCTTTTTGAGGTTAGTTTCAGATCGCAGCTTAGATATCCCTATTTGGGAAAGACCTTCCTGACTTCCTGGCATTGGGTTAGGTCAATGTGCCCCCTCTCCTGTACATTTCCATGTTCATATCAAAGCACATAACACACTTTTATGAACTTACCACTTGAAAATTATAGGACATCAGTTTTGTAGAATGTCTTCTGTTTGTGTGTGAATATGTGTGTGTGCACTATTTTCACATGATTAGGTCCAGAATGTGTATCTCTTATGATACTCTGGATACCATAGTGCATAGTGCATAATGATACTGTGTTCCTGGTGCATCATATAATGAGAAATTGACACAATGTCAATTCTTACACTATTTGCTTATGTTAACTGATTGCTTGAGGAAAGTGGTGTCTGCTTCACTATTTTAATGTTCAAAAGTCATTTCAATAGTTTCTTTATTAACATTATGCTTTTTTCATTGTAATTAGTTAGTATTTCATGAGCAGCTTTATGGTGAGGAGCTGAGGCCTCCTCTGCCAACAGCCGTATGAGTGAGCTTAGGAGCAGGTGTTTTAGCCCGTACAGCAACTGCAGTTTTGACTGACAACTTGGCTGCAACCTCGTGAGCATCTCTGAGCAAGACCTACCCAGTTAAGCTGCTCCCAGATTCTTGACTCTCCAAATGGGATGAGATAATACATATTTATTTTTTTTAAGATACTAGGTTTTGGAGTAATTTGTTACATTGCAATAGATAACTAATATACTACCTACTTTTTATATTCCAAATTTTTGTCACTTTTCATCTATTATAGTTTCTCTCTTTTGTACTTGGGGATGTATTCTTTTTCACTACCATTTTGACAGCATTTTGGGAAACAAATATATAAACAAATACATTCAGTTCACCACATTCTACCAAAAGTCCAAGGAAGTGAATCTTAAGCACAGATTTGGAAGAGGAAAGATAAAGGACTTAGTGGTGCTAGGTAAGAAAAACATTTGAGACAGAAGAAACATGAGATAAACACCGAGGCAGAGAAAGGCATTCTATGGAAAATAAAAGGCCATGGAAAAAGATACCTTTGCTTCACATTTAATAAATATAATTCTGGTTCTTAAAAATATCATTTTAGGAATAATTACTTTGCCTGCCCAGCCCCCCCCCACCCCCACACACCCTTTTTCCGGGAACAAAATTGTCCTCCTTTTAGGGAAGCTGCTCTTCTCTTTACGCACACGAATGTGTAAAGAGTTCCCTCCCGTCTAATGGAGGCTGCCAATTATAGAATTCTGTGTCCACAAGAATAGGCATATGACCTCAACTGGCCCCTTGGTTCTTCCCCAGGAGTTTGCAAATGGGAGTTTAGAGAAGAGAGGTAGTCTTTTTCATAATGAAGAGATGAGTTGTCAAAAGCTAGATTCTGGCCAGGTGTAGTAGCTCATGCCTGTAGTCCCAGCACTTTGGGAGGCTGAGGCGGGAGGATCACTTTAGGCCAGGAGTTCAAGACCAGCCTGAGGAACTTAGCGAGACCTAATCTCTACAAAAAATAAAAAATTAGCCAGCATAGTGGTGTGTGCTTGTAGTCCCAGCTACTCAAGGAGGCTGAGATGGAAGGACTGTCTAAGCCCAGGAGGTTGAGACTGCAGTGAGTCATGTTTGTTCCACTGCACTCCAGTCTGGGTGACAGAGTGAGACTCCAACTCAAAAAAAAGAAAAAGAAAAAAGCCAGGTTCCCCAGGGCAGAAGACAGCAGGCTCTGGTGAGACAGAAAGCTGACTCAGAGAGAAACACAGAGAAGAGCTGGAAGGAGAGTCCTGGTGGCATCCCTGAGGTCCAATTAAATCCATTCTCTTCCTAAGATTCCCTTCCTACTCAGGTCAGTATATTTCCTTTTTTACCTAGGGTAGTTCACATTCGTTTCTGTTACTTGCAAAGAGTTCCTGCTTCGATAGGCTAATGTTCCCTTCCCAGCTCCCATGAACAGTCTTCTCCCAAAAAGAGCAGAAGAAAATACCTTTGAAGCCATGATTTGAGATAGCCTTTTGAGATCCTCAGAGGCTCCAGTGTAAGTATCACCATCATGTTCTAGTGCAGGAGTTCCCAACCCCTGGGCTGCAGACTGGTACTGGTCCTGTGGCCTGTTAGGAACCAGTCACACAGTAGGAGGTGAACAGTGGGGGAGCTCTATGTTCTGTCAGATCAGCGGCAGCATTAGATTCTCATAAGAGCGAGCCCTATTGTGAACTGTGCATGCAAGAGATCTAGTTTGGGCCACTCCTTATGAGACTCTAATGCCTGATGACTCCCCTTCCCCCATCCCCTATCCGCCATGGAAAAATTGTCTTCCACCAAACTGGTCCCTGGTGCTAACAAAGAGGTTGGGGACTGCTATTATAGTGGACCTCTGCTAACCACTACCTGGAAAGTATTAAGGCAGTGAGCAAGGAGAATTTTAACACACACACACACACACACACACACACACACACACATCTGTTAAGCTTTTTTGCCAACACAATATTTATTGAAGGTCTATTATGTTTCAGGCACTTTCATAGACATTAGCTTTACATTAGTTGAAGACACTAGATTTTCACACTGTTCCTAATTATAGATGAGATATTATCTTTAAGATAAAAGATGCTAAATATTACCTTTTACAAAATGTAAAAGTTATTAGTAAAGAGGCTGTGCATGTTTCCACACCTTCCCCATTTGTGTGTCTCTTTTGCTCCTATAATACAAGGTTATCCCAAAAACATGAGACAGGATTTCAAATGCAAATGCGATTTTATATTACTACTTGAATGACTTGTTTCTAGAGAAATATTTGAGAATGACAATTTTTCAAAACCAAAAATCTGAATCACTATAACTAAATAGCGTGACTTGCTTTGAAATTTTAGCTTTATTAGTATGAGTCTGTGTCCTCCAAAGAAACAGACTGAAAACAAGTCAGCCCAAAACTATATAAACAATTTTAGGTTAGGGAGAGTTGTGATGTTAAAGGCATTAACTCTAGCTTTGATTATTACTTTGAAACTTAGACAAATAGTGTCTGTCCAGTGATTTCTCGAGTGTTTTTCCCCCTTAGTCTTCCTGGGGAAAATGGTTACAACAGCCTAGAGCACTCCTCTGAAGAAATATGCACACTGGCAATGGTACGGACTTTTCTCTTTCACAGTGGGTGGTCCAGCACAAAAATTCCCCAGTGGCTGAGAATCTGGAGCCTGCCTGGGCCTCTCATAAACTGCAGTATTTAAACATTTTTATATGTAATTTAAGATGTGAACTGTTAGAATTAACAACAGGTAGTTGCATTTTTCCCATTAGAAAATGTTAAGGGATTCCCAGCACATTTTGTAGTTAGCACGGTGTCAAGAAATAAATTTTTCTTGGTCACTTATTTTAAAAACATAATATCTTGACTCCTTATCCTCCTGCCATTTTCACCCTCCTTCTTATATCTTTCCAAGTTTTTATTAATTGTTTAATACACGTGGATATTTAAAATGTAATTCAGAATTCATAATATGTTTTTATTTTCTAATTAGTACAAAATTTGTTTCTATTTAATACAAAGTTATTGAAAACTATTACATGGCATTATGCTAGGCACAATAGAAGGTAGGAAGATAAAAATTATGTATTAATGTAAGTGTTTTATACCCAAAACCTAATTTAATTATGACAACAAGTTTATGAAAAAGGCCCTGCAAGTCCCATTTTATTGATGTGGAATCTGACGTGCCAAGAAATTAATTAATTTGCCCAAGATAATAGAGCTAGTAACTGGTAAAATTGAATTTAATTTTGGGATCATCTGGGGGGAAAATATCTAAAATAATTTACTCTTCAAATATTTTTTTAACTACCATATACTGTGCTCCTACCCACCACTCTCAATGTATAATACTTATCCAAGTCATTCCATTATTATTTCAACTCATGAAGAACTGCTAACTAAAGCAGATGTGCTAACTACAATACATGGCATGACACAACCTATGCTCTCAGGAAGCTTAAAGTACACAAGAGACAAATTGTGTAGGCAAATAACTGAAACATAAGTTAGAATTCAGTGAATACCCTAGGAGTGGTTCTAAGTAACTTGGACTTTTAGAAAACAGTGAGAATACTTCTAGCTGGGAAGGTCAGGACATAATTTGATAGCTCTTTTGATTTGGGTTTTGAAAGATGATCAGGGTTTTAATAAAAGTGGAAGGTTATTTCAGGCAGCTAAAAAAGCATAGTAAAGAATTGATGGAGCCAGGCTCGGTGGCTCAGCCTGTAATCCCGTGCCTTTGGGAGGCTGAGGTGAGTGAATTGCCTGAGCCCGCGGGTTCGAGACCTGCCTGGGCAACTTGGCGAGACCTCATCTCTACAATAAACCAAAAAATTAGCCGGGCGTGGTAGCGCGCACCTGTAGTTCCAGCTACTTGGAAGGCTGAGGCGGAAGGATCGCCGGAGCCCAGCAGGTCGAGGCCGCAGTGGCCGGGAGCAGCCACTGCACTCCAGTCTGGGTGACAGAGTGGGACTCCAACTCAAAAAAAAAAAAAAAAAAAGAATTGATGGTAGATGTGGGGTTGAATTTGGTGAACCAATAATAATCCAGTGTGAAGTAGTGGAAGATAGGTCTGGAAAGCTAAACTGTGACCAGAATGGGGCAGGCATTGAAAATTAGACTAAGAAGTTTTGAGTTTGTTGTGCAGGCTGTGAGATGAGACTGAGATTTTGGGGCAGTGTCATAAATGAATATATACTGCATTTTAGTAAATTAATGTGGCAAAGATGTGTGGCCATATGAACTGCAACAAGAAGTGAACTATAGGATTTAAACTGGGATTAGGGTAAAGAGAAAAGAGAAAACAGAGCTGAGAAAGACACCAAGAGGCTATTGGATGAGAAGGGTTAGAGAAAGGACAAATTACTTCAAATTTTTGAGTTTATGTGACTGACGAAAAGAGAAGGTCATTAATAGAAATAAGAAAATGCTATCTATTTGAAGAGGGGTTTCTTAAGTTGGGTGAACAAGAAAAAGAATCATGCATGGCAAGGCAGATAGAGAGAAACATAGTTTTGGAATCCCAGCACCAGAAAGCCCAGGTTTCTGGTAAAGAATTCACCAATGGCATGTTGATCCAAAACTGACCTACTGAGAGTTCAAGTAGATGGCAACTTATTATGGTTCGTAAGGCAGCCAAAAGCTTTTTGACTTGCCCAAACTTTGCATTTATGTCAACTTTATTAGAAAACAGCACTGTTAGATACCTTATTATGGATTAAGGCATTGACAACAAATGGGTCCCTAAATTTTATTAGGTTGTCCGACTTCCTTATCAAAAATAGTCAAATTTTGACTAGATAGATGGCAATTTTAAAAGATTCCCAGCTTGGAGCATGGGGGGCTGTGCATGGGGTGCCAAGTGATTGTCCCTATGGGCAGGAGGAACTGGAAACCAAGAGACTTGGGGGAATGGGAATTCATAATCTGTCAATAATGTATTAACTAGTTCACCAATTAAGAAATATTTGTTAAGGGTTTACTGGTCATCTTGCTAAGTTCAATGAGAGAAAACAACAAGAAATTGTCTCTATTCTTAAGGAGTTCAGTGAGCAAAGGATAATGAATTTATCCTAACTCATAATTGTGCCAGAGGCTGGTATTTTGTGTACAACTCTAGTAATTTAATTATATGTTTTAGTTTTACAAATTAGAAAATTTAGAAATTGTAATCTTTTGTATGTACTCCCTTCTTGAGGGCTTTGTCAATATGACTGATCCAGTCTTTCAAAAATATAGTCAAATTATTGATGAAGTTAAAGTTGCCCATTGCTTAGCATACTATATTACCATGATGCATAGGAAAATTGGACCCCTATTTCTACGATGGAAAATGAATTTAGTGTATGTGTCACTTCTATAATGGCACAAGTGAAGATACAGGAACTTATTTTTGTCAACCTTAAAAGTGTACATAGAGCTAAAGATACAAATATTTAGCAATATTTTAGTCATTAAATTGAATTTTTAAAATTTTATTACTTAGCATACTTAATAAATCAAAACTCAAGTGTGGTGTTTATATCACAGAATTGAAATTCAAAAAAATCTGGATATATTGAAATACATAACTACAATTAAAATGTAATGATAGATATGGGTATATTTTAGATTTAAAAATTTCAGAAAAATACCCAAAGGAATGAACCTAGCTTAATAGAAGCACCTACAAATTAAAATATTGGGGATTTTAGTGGATGTGATAGCCAACCTTCATGATGGCCCCAGTGATTCCAGGCACCCGTATTTCACATTCTCTTGCTTCCTCTCCACCTCCACCAATGAATAAGGTTGACCCATGTAGCTAACAAGATATTATGGAAATGATGATGTAGGACTTTCAAGCCTAGTACAAAAAAGATATGGCGACTTATGCCCTGTAAAACTTGGTGGCTCAAAACAACATTTCTTATGATCACTCTCTTTAGGGGTTGGTAGCTGCCATGTCATGAGGACATTCAGGCAGTCCTATAATGAGGAACTATTTGCCTTCCAACAGCCAGCATGAACTTACTAGTCATGTGAGGGAATATCTTGGAAGCAGAATTTACAGCCAAAGTCAAAATTTTAGGTGACTGCAACCTCCGCCAACATCCTAAATTCAACTTCAAGAGATTCCCTGAACTAGAATCACTTAACTAAGCTCCTCTCAAATTCAGGATTCATAGAAACTACGATAATAAATGTTTAATGTTGATTTGAGCCACCAAGTTTTACAGTAATTTGTTATGCATTAACATATAACTAATATGTTTGGAAGTAGGTTGCTGCTATTTCTAAAAATCCTAAAAATATTGGAGAGGCAGTGGCAGAAACTGAGAGATGTTGAAGATAGTGTTAGTGAAAACTAAAAATATCTTGAAAAGACTATTACTACTAAGTCTCATGCCTTTGAGGAGACTATTGTTGAAGAAAACATTATTATAAACTAGAAGAAAAGAGTATAGTTTTAATGTAGTAGCAGAAAGTTGAGCAATATTATCACTTGCAATAAAGTGGAACTAGAAACTCTAACTAATGAAATAAATGATGTAGGCAAGGAATTCCAGTCAGAGTTTAGATAATTCTTGGTTTCTTCTTGCTGCTTATAGTGCAATGTGAAAGAAAGGAAGATAAGCTAAAGAAAGGAATGTTAAGCCAAAAATAAGCCAAGATTATTGGCCTTGAAAATCACCAGCCTAATTGCCTGAGCCCATGAGTTTGATACCAGCCTGGGCAACTTGGTGAGACCTCATCTCTACAGTAATTTTTTTAAAAAAATTAGCTAGGCGTGGTGGCACATGCCTGTAATTCCAGCTACTTGGAAGGGCTGAGGCGGAAGGATCACCTGAGCCCAGCAGGTTGAGGTTGCAGTGGCCGTGAGCATGCCACTGCACTCCAGCCTGGACAACGGAGTGAGACTCCGACTCAAAAAAGAAAAGAAAAGGAAAGAAAATCACCAGCATTTCAAGATGGGAAACAATGCTAAAACAAAGAAATGACTACTAGGCAAAGATCAAATTCAGGTCCTGCCAGATGTCAGACAATCATGGCCTAAAAATGAAGCTAAGTATATGGCTGTAAAATCTTTGGTAAGATCTTAGAAAGCTCTATGGTTGTGTCTCAAAGAATTATTTAGTCAGAAGTTAGAGTTTCTAGGAAGCTTAATGGTAACCTCATCAGAAGCCCTAACTAAAGAAGAGCTTATCTCAAACAGATTTGTAGATGTGGGTTTTTTGGGGGTTTTTTTTGAGTTGGAGTCTCACTCTGTCGCCCATATTGGAGTGCAGTGGCCACTCCCAGCCTCTGCAGCTTCGACCCACTGGGCTCTGGCGATCCTTCCGCCTCAGCCTTCCGAGTAGCCGGAATTACAGGCATGTGCTACCATGCCCGGCTGATTGTTTTTGTATTTATTTATTGTAGAGATGAGGTCTTGCCAAGTTGCCCAGGCGGGTCTCGAACCCACGGGCTCAGGCAATCCACTCACCTCAGCCCCCCAAAGCGCGGGATTACAGGCTGAGTCAGTGAGCCTGGCTTAGATGTGGTTTTTATATAATGGAATCGACATCAGTAAGATTCACAGGAGATTCACAAAGTTTTTCAAAGTATTTAATCATTAGAAACATCAGCAGGTTTGACTGAACAGAATAAATAAAAGAGATGTTTGAATCTTCAAATTTCTACTGACAGGAACCAGACTAAAAAAAATACACAATGCTAGCCACCACTGTGGGGGCAGGATGCTTTGTGATGTGAGAGGATAGGTTGGGGGAATGTTACTTTGAAAGATTCTATGGAAAAAGAAGTGAGTCTGGAGATTTGGTAGGATCTTTTCAACATATCACATATATTCTTTGTTGTTGTTGTTGCTTCTGCTTTATAATGGTAGATTCACTCTAAATCCAGTAGAGGAATCTTTTTGTCAATTCAGTATAGGAAAAAAAAATTGAGATAAACAGTTTAATATTTTCCACCAAAAAAAAAAAGAAAGAAAGAAAAGAAAAGAAAAATACACAACTGCAATCCTAGGCCACCTTTCATGGAAAAAGAAGTTGACTCAAACTTTAGCAACAAAAGCCCAAAAGTCTAAGCCAAGAGTCACTGAAAATCATTCCCAGGAAGCAGCAGGAATGAGGACCAGTGAAGAATATCTAATATTTACCTAGCTGGATGTCAGAATTGCTATGGATCAGTGACACCTATATACCTCTTATTTTCCACACTGTGAATAGGAATAGTGGTTATCCTATTTCTATCCCAGCATTGTATGTTGTGGGGGGGAGGGGGAGAGGGGGCATATGTTTTATCACCTTAGTTCACAGATCTTCAGATCAAAAAATTGTACTCAAAGAGCTGTATATAAGGTACCACACTCATAAAGTCTCATTCATATCTGGACCTGGTTGAAATGTTAAGGTTGTAGACTTTGTGATGATGCTGTAATGGGATGAGATTTTTGGTGGCTTTAAGAAAATGTTAGGATACTTTGCATGTGAGAGGGAAGTTAGTCATTAGGTGATAGAGGACAGACTCTAGTGTCATCTCCAAGATGGACTCCAAATAATTCTTGCCTTCTGGTACTTATGCTCCTGTGTATTCCCCTCTCACACCAGATGGAGCTGACCGGTGCAGCCAATAGTGTGTTATGGAAATGACAACGTGTGGTTTCTGAGGCTAGCACATAAAAGATAATATGGCTTGGATCTCCCTCGCTTTCTCTCTCTCCCCCTCAGATCACTCACTCTGGAGGAAGCCAGCAGTCATACCATGCCATGAGTCCTAGAGAAGCTTATGTAATGAGGAACTGAGCTAGAATAAACTTGACAGCCATGTGAGTGAGCCAACATGGAAGCAGAGCTTATGCCCCAAACAAGCTTTCAGGGAATTGTAGCCCCAGCTGAGATGTTAACTGCAATCTCATGAGAGACACTGAATCAGAATCACCCAGCTAACATGCTCCCAAATTCCTGAGCCACAGATTGTGTGAGATAGTACATATTTGTTGTTATTTTCAGCCACTAAGTTTATTTATTTATTTATTTATTTATTTATTTATTTTGATGGGGTGAAGTGGTTATTCACAGGTACAACCATGGCACACTATGATCTTGAAATTCTGGGCTCCAGTAACCCTCCCATCTCAGCCACCCAGGTAACTGGGACTACAGGCATGTGCCACTGCACAAGGCACAACTACTAAGTTTTAGGATAATTCATTATCAATGAATTACTGCATTAGCAGTAATAGATAACTAATACAATGAACAACAATCTCAGTACAAGGCAATAGTATGACATTATTGCTTTAAAATGTTATGTATTTTTTGGCTGTATAAATTGAAAAAGGTTTCACATTATCTGTTAATAGTCCACTTCTAGATTTTCATCAATTTAGAATATCATTTACAGTTTGAGTCATATACTTTGAAAGACATTGGTGAAGACATTGAGAGCACTAATGTACTATCAGGATGGTAAAGACAGCAAAATATAATATGAAGAGTGCTCGAGACAAAAAGTGATGTTTAACTTTGGGTAGACTTAGGAGTGACATGGTATCTGTACAGATGTTTAAAGCAATAGTGCAAGGAAGATGTAATAGATATATTCTACATATCTTGTCTTCTTTGAAAGGGGAGAAAAAGTACAAATGGTTGTAGAATGATAGATTTCAAATAACCATATGGAAGAATTTTTTGATGCTTTAAACTCCCTTACAAAATAATTACTTCTCGATGGAGGAGTTGAAACATTGGTTGAATTACCACCTATAAAAAAAGATTGTACCGAAAAATCCTGGGCTAGAATGTTGGATAAATTTTGCAAAATCACTGCAAGGCTGCTTTCCAATCTGGTCTAAGATACATTTACACAAGGCTCTGCAAAAAATAGCAAATTTATGGGAACTCCCTACTCACCTCTAAAGTCTTGAAGAAATACCATCCAGTGGATTTTTGCAGATCCATGGAATGGAATAAGTGTTTTCTCAGTTACATCAGCTTCTAGTTTCAGAGCAGAAAGAAAACTATGGAGAACGATAACTCTCAGTCTTATTTGGTCTAAAGATTAAAAAACTAAAAACAAAAAAAAGGGTTTTCTGGGATAAATGTATTTTTTGAAGTTAAGATTCAGATTCAGTCTTGGCTTCATTTTAAAGCCAAATACTGTGGAATTGAATGATTTATAAAATTTTAAATTAACTTGCATATCACAAATTACTATTTGAGGCTTATCTGGAGGGTCCATTATATCCATACACATAAGTAATAAACTTCAAGTCAGTTAACCAAAGTCACATAATTATTGATGACAAAATTGGAGAAAGAATTGAGGATTTAAAATTCTTAATTCTCCATGTAATACAATTTGGAGGTCTCTTAAAATATAGTCATTATTTTTCTTCTCTGTTTTTTTCTTTTTGTGTCTGTGTGGAGACAAGGTCTCACTATGTTGCCCAGTCTGGTTTTGAACTCTGGGCTCAAGCAATCATCCCACCTCAGCTTCCCAAAGTGCTGAGATTACAGGTGTGGGCCACTGCGCCCGTCTACCAGTTTTTTTGAGTAAAAAAATTATAAAAGATAAGTTGATGTCTTCATTCTTAAAAATAACTTGGGATTATTGTAAGGATATTTTTAATTATAAGAACAACAATATATCTGCAATACTTCATTAGATCATTTTGCTTAATGTAATAATAGTTTCTTAAACAGAAATGTTGAAAATAAAACCAATTATCTCCTAAGTTAAGAATATTGTCTCAGTGCTATCACTTATAAGTTGGTATTAATATTTACATAGAGCATATATGAATGTTATACCAACATTGATTTGTTATCTATTGGATGAAGAGCCTGGTAATTGTGAAATATTTTAAAAAATCATTTCATTTTTCAATTGGTACAGAGATTATCAAAGAACTAATAATACAGCTACTGTTCAATTCAGAAATCCCACTATGAGGTATTTATTCAAAGGAATAGAGGTTGTTATACAACAAAGACACCTGCACTCACATGTTCAACATAGCACAATTCACAATTGCAAAGACGTGGAATCAGCTGATCAGTAGATAAGAAAATTTGGTATATGTATTTACACAGAATACTATTCAGCCACAAAAAAATGAAGTAATATCTTTTACAGCAACTTGGATGGAATGGGAGCCCATGATCCTAAGTGAAGTAACGCAGGAACAGAAAATCAAATACCATGTGTTCTCACTTACAAGTGGGAGCCAAACTAAGGATATGCAAAAGCATATAAAATGGTATAATGGACACTGGAGACTCAGAAAAGAGAAGGTGTGAGGGGGAAAGGGATTAAAAATCACCTACTGGGTACAATGAACATAGGTGGGGGTAGTGGGTACACTTGAAGCCCAGACTTCTTTGCCACTATACAATGCATCCATGTAACCAAAAACTATTTGTACCCACTAAAGCTACTGAAAAATTTTTTTAACTAGAATAAAAAGAAAATCAAATCATAATTTCATTTGCAACCTCATTAAGACGTTAATCCTACTTTCACTAGGATAATGTATATTAAAATGCTAAGCTAAGCCTAAAGTACACCTTTATTTTGACATCATAGAACCCTGGTGTTCTGAGCTCTTCCTACAACAGACTGGCCCATGCAAAAACTCATTTTTAAATGACTGTCTTGAAAAAAATGTTATGTTCAAGGCTTTTTCTTATCATTGCTCCTTTAGGCTAAGCCTCCAAGTTATTTGTTCATCGTCCTTATTTTTGTTTTATATTATTCGGTAGAAAAAAATATACAAGGCAAAGTATGCATAAACACATCAACATTCATGTATTATATACCATGTATATTTGCCTTGCAAAGTCTTAGTTACTATGCCAAGATTTTTAGATTGTAGTTTAAAGTTCTTAAAATATTTGCTTTATAACTAAGAGGAAATGGTCGGGTTTTTTTCTTCCACTTCTTATAAAGCATGCTCCTAGCCTGTGAACCTTTACCAGTCCCTGAGATCCACTGGGATTGACATTTATAAACTTCAAATACATAAAAAGCCAAAAGCCAAGGATTTCCATATAGGTATAAATACATTTTCCTTGCAGTGGTAAAATGAAGCAATCCTAATAATCATTAAGAACTCTCATTTTCAACATATACAGCAATTAAATTAAAATTAAATTTCTCTAAAAACTGAATTGGTCTGCATTTAGAATCTGAAAAATTTATAAGAAAGGATATTTCTGACAATGATAGGAGTGTCTACTTTTCATATTGGATAGCTATGCTTAATTCATTGTTAAATGTTTAAATATTGAAAAAATTAATGTATTTAGTTTCCTTCTTAGAAAGGGTGAGGATTTTTTTTTTAAATCTAAAGCCACTGTTGAACTACGCTTGAAGATTTAGTTGTGAGGACATTATAGCACAAACTAAGTAAAATATTGCCAGAATGCTTTTGATATGGACAATAATTTTTATTGCTCTGTACTTTCCTTAATGATTACTAACCATATATAATTTTAAAATAAATTAAATTAAAGATGTAAAATACATGTATTTCAATTTATCAACTGTCACTATAAATTATATGCCAATATCAAAATATCTCATTGTTATTGGTATATAGAAGTTTTATGAACTCCAATGTTCCTTTCCTTTGTCAGGTTAAAGTGAATTTTCATCGTGTTTGACTTAAAAAAAAATTAATCCATCTTCAATTTATGTAATCCTTAGCCCTAATATATTTCAGTCATGGTTTCTCCTTTGTTATTTATTCTTTAAGTCACAGCACAAAAATATTTGAAATGAAACTATCAGTGCAACCAAGGATATGCATCTCCATATTGTGGAACATAATTTCATGGAAACTTTGATACCTTATTATATTCCACAAAAGCCTATGGTTTACTCAGTGTGTTGTAACACTATAGAACTAGAAAATATTTTAGGTGATATAATGAGAAAAGAAGATAGATTTAGTGTGGAACACACATTACTAGGGATTCATCAGTTATCTATTCTCTCTCTTCATTCCTAAATAAAAACAAGATCAAAATGATCAATGCAGCAGCACAAATATTCAGATTGCAATTTTTTAAGACGTGTTTTAGGGAAAAGAGCTTGAGAAAGCAGTTTTGAAAACATCTAGCCCATACACATACAAATAGTAGTAAATACTTGGAGCTGATAGAACTGATAATTTATATTCTAAACATGTCTCATGTATTGGAAGATTAGAACTTTCTTTAAACTCTGAACCATTATGATGATTTTCCAGAAAGAAGCAAAGCCAATCCTTTCAGTCCAGAACTTCGGAAACTTTTTAAATACATAGGTTTTAAAAACACAAATGTAATTAAATTATTAAAAAACACATTCACTAAATTGTGAACCTAGTTGGATCTTATTTATCTTTGTATCTTCAGATCTTAATAGTATTTAGCACCAGGTATAAAATGATTAAATATGCATTGAGTTAATTATTTCAAAATAAAACTCTACCTTTTAAAGATTTAGCATTAGTTCAATGACAATAACTTAAATTTTATTTTATTTTCAAAGTCTAAATCTATATCATTAAGCATTAACATTAAACACGGGTCAAAACTCAATACAATTAGGCATAAGTGTGACAATTCTATTTATCAATTCCATATTAATTTTTGCTTAAAAACATGTTTTCCTGGCTAAAAATTCAGAATAGTAAAACATATCAAATAGGACATAAATCTAAATGACTTTTTGAGGTTAAGTCATAAATAGCTACAAGTTGAAACTGTATAGCAGAAATGTGAATAGGGCTGAACATCTGTCACTTAAGTTTTTAACTAGAATTAAGTATCTTTATTCAATAGACTTGAGTATCTTTGCATTTATATCAGACACTTGGGAACTAGCTACAGTTGGTGTGATTGTTGTTGAACCTTTAATGGATTACATACTGTGCCAATTTTTGTGGACAGTAATCTATCTAAAAGTACAAATGTGTGAAAATTGAAACAAAATGGAAATGCTGACAGATGTTCAGCTGAAGTATTACCACCTTGTACTTATTCCATATTGGGTTTTCAAGCCCTTTTTCACTCCTCAGATATTTTAAGAAAACCTCTAAACAACTCTTGAAATGACAGTACATCTTCACTGAGATCTCTCTCGTGAATCCTGCATACTTTAATTTTCAAATTTGTTAAATGTCTAGATCCACTGTAGGAGCTAAGTAATACAATTTATACTGGAAAGAATTGCTCCCTCTAGTGACTTCAAACTATTATTTCACTTCTTGGCATTCCCGCAGTGAGTAATTTAATAAATGGCATAAATGATGATGACTATTATGTTCATGATAGTGGCCTGGCCTACTTTTGTGATATTAAATTTTCGTGTTTTCTGTGCTTAGATATAGGGAATTTTCTTAGTGATTGACTAGAGTTGTTTACTGGATGTTTTAGATTATTTTACATTTTAAAACCTGTGTTGAAAAAGTATTTCAAAAACTCCTCTTGAGGTTTCTTTTGGAAAACAATTGGTACCATGTTACTTTGAGGGCTGTGGTCAAGTTGACATTAGCACAATAAAGAGCAGAATTAAAGCAAATGCCTTAATGATTTCAAGTTTTCTGGTGGAAGTAAATTTGTCAGGAAATCTAATTCTAGATATAATGCCTACCTTTGCTCTAGTTATTATATACCTAAGAAAAATTAGACTTTATCAACTTTATTCCTCTCAACTAGTCAGAAATATTGTTTAATGATGATACAGATGTAAAAATATTTGAAATTCTTTGAAGTTTTATTTAAATTTCTATTACAATACCAGAATATAAAGTAAAATAGTGGAGCTGCTGTCAAAAGAAGAGTATTGTTTAGCTTTCAATTTGTTAATGCAGATCTGACCTTAAAATAATTCATCTTAAATCATAAGAAAGAGAAATTAAAATTGAAAAACTACCCAGGTGATTACATTTATACGAATGATTAATTTAAATATAATAATAATAACAAAGCAAAATAAAACAACACCAGACTCACTTTCCTTCAAAGTAAGATTCCATCTTCTGGGGAATTTGAATTACCTGGATAATTATTTCTGTACTTCACCACTTTGTTTGAGTAGGCAAAGCTTTTTTACAATGTAATTTCAGTTAACACAGCAGATGGCCTGGGGTTACCAGTCCCATCAAGTTATTGTTTTTTGTATCAATAATAATAGAGTAATTCTATCAAGTTTTATGTAGTTTTCACCTTCCAAATGCTTAGCAAATATTAATTCAGCACTCCTATGAGGGGGTAAGAATTTTTAATAAATAAAATATAATCTAGATTAACTTATTTGAAAGCACCTGTGTAAGGCAAGCAGAGAAACTCTAAAAAATTAAATGATTATATTAATTATCTGAAAGAAGGTAATATTATTTTATGGTTCATTCTCCCTTGAAGTAATATCAAGAGGAACTCATGGGAGTAAGAGGCCCGTAAAGGCTGAAAAAAAAAACCGTTTCCAGTCTCCTTTTTCAAGAGAAGGAGCAATTAGCAATATTTTCACAAAGATTGACTAAGTCCCAGGCAACAAGGTACGATCCCACGTACTTGGCACAGGTCTGACCTTCCTGGGGTTCACAGGTCCCCTCAAGAGCAGAAGCCTGGTGGCCCATAGGCTGGGCACGCAGCTGCCTGTGGCCACTCCCCAGGTCTCTGGGGCAGGGATCCGGGTCTGGAGGACCCAGTCATGCGCTGGTCGGGGTTTCCGGTCCCTGCACCTTCCCAGAGGTCCCCTCCTTCTCTACCAAGACCAAGTGCGCCCACCGTTTCTTTGGAGGAGCCTCTGGGCCTCTGCGTGTGAATCTCTCGCTCCCCTCTCCAAGGTGGAGCAGCGTTCTGCCCTGCAGGGGACCAGGCCCGGGAGACCGCAGAAGAGACGGCCCGAGTGAATGTCCCCCCACGAGCTGCAGACAAGTTTTCCCCTCGCTGCGCTCCCGGCCCATAGCGAGCCCAGCGCCGCCTGACCAGGAAGGAGCGGAGAGGGTGATCCTCTGTGCCTCTTGAGGACCGAGAAGGGTGTCCACACCCGGGAAGGCAGGTGAGGCTTGCAGTCTTTTCTATTCCATACTTTCTCAAAAAGTCCAGGGAGGCGGTGGTGGGAGGCGGTGGTGGGCGAAACTCCTTGGTCTCTCTCTTGGGGTGACTTGCGTCTTATCTCTGAGCCCCCCCAGGTTGTGTTCCGTCTTTCAGAGAACCCCCCCTTCCCCCAACACCTCCCCAGCTCCCTGGCACCATCCTTTGTGGAAACTTGAAAAAAAAAAAAAATCCTTGGCCGGCCTAGGTGGTTCAGCCTGTAATCCCTTTGGGAGTTCAAGGCGATGGATTGCCTGAGACCACGGGTTCGAGACCAGCCCGGGTAAATTAGCAAGAACTCGTCTCTACAATAAAATTTTTAAAAATTTAGCCAGGTGTGGTAGTGAGCGCCTGTAGTTCCAGCTACTTGGAAGGTTGAGGCGGAAAGATGACTGAAGCACAGCAGATCGATGTTGGGGTGGCCATGAGTGTGCCATTATACTCCAGCCTGGGTGACAGATTGAGACTCCAACCCAAAAAATAAATAAATAAATAAATAAATAAATGAATAAATAAATAAATAATAAAAATCCTTGTCCCTGGATGCTCATAAAGATTTCTGGTTGTGACCGTGTGTAGTTTGAGGTTTTCACTATAGTAGTACGGTTGCCTCTATAGGCCATCCTCACATCTGAGCACCGCTTGTTGAGTTTTATCCAAAGTAACAAGTGTCTTTGTAGCAATAACTGATGAGGAAGGACAACTTATTTAGTCATTCATTTTAAATTTCCTAAGTGGTGGGAAACCAAGGGTTTGGATAATAGAGTTCAGAGGCTGAAGAAATGTAGGTGTGTAAAATAAGAAAACCTTTGACATATTCCCACTGTTGGAGAAAGATGAAGTTTATTGTTTCTCTGATATTTGTTTCCCTTGGGATATTTCTGCTTTTGATTACTCATTTAAGGAGATAGAAAAGGCTAAGTGAGAATTGAACTGCAGTTCATTAAACCTATCTGTCTTCATTTAAGTTGTAATCAGTTTCCTTGTTCCTTAAAATAAAATACTTACTCCTCACCCCATGTCACCCCCCACCATGATTCAGGTAATCGCCCACTCAGTTGCCCATCTCTGTCTGCAAAAGATTTGCAGTAACTACATTTAAAAACATACAGATAAAATATAAGTAGTAAGGACACTCAAAGTGGGGTGAAATTATGCATACTTTCTGAAGTTGATTTGCAAATTAGCTTGCTCAGAGCAAGTCATAAAAGGCATTTAAGGTTTCTGCTAGGCTACTTTGAAAAATCCTTAATCTGCCACTAGAGGCTGCTCTTAATTCTTAGTGTGTGAGAAGAAAGTTTTTTTTAACCACAGCCAGAAAAGAACTGGAAATTACTTTGGAAGTTGCATGTCTTCGCTATTCACATTTTGATGTCTTTTCTTCACTAACAGTTCTTTCTTTCTCCTTTTTTTCTCCCCTTTTCTTCTAATTCATACCAATTCTGTTTGATCTTTGCTAGTATCCAAATAGAAAATAAATACACTTTTACTTTCGGCTTATGCTTTTATATTTCAACACAGTAGATAAGCCTGGGGTGATTTTGCTTGTTGTTACTAAATTTCCTTTTTTGCAATTTGAAAGAAAACCCACTTTTTAATAAGGCATAATTCATGACCAAAATGCATTTACCTATCACTTTTCCTATTAACTATTATAGTGAATTAAATGGTCATTTTCTTCCCATTTCCTTTTTAATAAAATAAAGGATATTCAGAAAGGACTTTTTAAATAAGCAAGATATAATTAGATCTCAAATAACCAAATACAGGATGACTACAAGGTGAAGTTATATGAAAAGTTCCAGTGGCTTCTAGAGGCTTTATCTCTTATCAAAGGCATAATGCATTCCAAAACATTTTAATTTCTGACAATCGATACCCACTCCATAAGTGTCAGATGGTAAAGTATTAATCTACAACATGAGACTTCAAATAAAAACTCAGTCTTCTAAGTAATATACAAGACCTCCCTTTTTTAACTTCCACATCCCATTGTAACTTGTAAAGGAGGTGGATTCTAACATTTATTGAGCTCCTGCTATGTGCCAATTACTGTGCTAGGTGTTTTATGTACCATCATCTCATTTAATCATTACAATACTCTTAGGAAGCAGATATTATAACCTTTAAAAAATGATGAAATAGGCTTAGTGAAGTTTAAAAGTAACTTATTCAAGATCGAACAGCTACCAAGGGGTGATGCTGAGATCAGATCAGGTCTGGTTGATGCTCTTTCTAATGTATCATCACACTAGAAGGATTTAGCAAGGACAAGGGAGAATTTAAGAATGATTAAAGAATCATTCATACAGTTGATAAATAGTTCCTGAGTTTCATTTTTATTAGCTAACATCCATACTTTATTCAGATTTCCTTGTTTTAAATCTAATGTCTTTTTATTATTCCCCTTACTAACCCAACCAGGATATCACATTGTACTTAGTCATTATGCCAACTTAAGGCTCTTCTTGGTTGTAACAATTTCTCAGACTCTCATTGTTTTTGATCACCTTGATAGTTTGAATAGTGCTCAGGTATTTTGTAGAATGTTCCTCAATTGTGATTTGTCTGTTTTCATGGTTAACCTGAGGTTATGGTTTGGGGAAGATGGTCACAGAAGTGACATGCTTATCCTCATCATGTTGTTATAACCAAACCGTGAGAAAGGAGAATTGCCAGCACACCAGGTTTGAATTTTTAGTCTTTTAGTAGCATGTGGTCAAGAGTAGACTCACGTCAAGAAAACTCTCGACACCGAGTGGAATCAGCAAGAAGATTTAAAGGCAAAATCCACAAGTGGGCTACATAGCAGGAGATGAAGGTACAAGGAACTAAAAACAAAAGGAACAATCTCTTGAATTTCAGTTAACAAGGCATACAATTATACAGAACTTGTGGCCAGGGAGTTTTCAAATGGTCAGCAAGAACAGTTAGTGTGAACAGCTCAGGGGAACAAGGCTGTGAGTCTGTGGTCATGGGAATGTTACAACAATCACACATACACATTAAGGGGGGTCATTTTTAGGTCAGGCAGACAGCTAAGATGGAGGATTTTAACAAAATGGAGTTGCTTATGTCAAGCAAGCTATTGCAATTATTTTACATATTTCATTCCCCCCTTTTAGTTGGACATGAGTCAATTCATTGACTCATCATCAGTCATGGGTATGGAATTATAATAGGTTTTTATATGCATAAGTTTTACAGAATTGATTCGTTGTTTGATGAAATTGATAAACCAATTGAATATACAAGGTTATATAAGCAAACCGAGGACAAGGAGGATAAATGGACCAGCCAAACTGGTGATGAGAGTTGTTAACCAAGGGTTCCAGTTAAACAAGGATTGGAACCAAGTTTTTTTTCTCTTGACTCAGGTGTGATGAATCCAGGCCAGTATCCCCAACTTTGAGCGCTGTTGGAGTGGTGATGATGGCGATAAAGGGTCTCTTCCAGACAGGAGTTAGTCCTTCTTTCTGGAATTTCTTAATGGAAACCAGATCTCTGGACTGGAATGGATGACAAAGTGGAAGATGGAGTGGGCAAAACAGCACAGAGTGGAAAGCGGCCTGAACCTGCTGGAGGGACTGCAGATACTTTAACAGAGATTGATTAGTTATTTTTTCTAGGATGGGCTCCCACAATCAAGGCAACAGAGGAGGGGATCTTCCAAACATGATTTCATATGGGGTAAACCCAACCTTATATGGTGTGCATCAGGTCTGAAGGAGAGACAAAGGCAAAAGGCTTACCCATTTTTTACCAGTCTCTATTATTAATTTGGTTAAGGTAGATTTTAGAGTTTGGTTTATGCATTCTACCTGTCCAGAGCTCTGTGTTCGGTAAGCACAATGTAATTTCCAGTTAATGTTTAGTGCTTTACTAACCAGCTGCACTATGGATGAGGTAAAGGCAGAACCATTATTAGAGCCAACAGAGAGGGGGAGCCCAAACCTAGGGATAATTTTATTTAACAAAAACCTTGTAACTGTAAGTACTGTTTTATTTTTGGTGGCAAAGGCTTCTATCCATTCAGAAAAGGTATTAATAAACACCAGTAGATAGCTATACCCCACATGAGGAGGTTTTATTTCAGTGAAATCTATTTCCCATTTTTCTTTGGAACTTAAAATAATTTTAGAGTCCTTGATTCACCATCCAGTGGCGTTTTTATGATTTCCCACTAGGTCCACCTGCTCCTCCTCCTCTTGGTTATAGGTAGGCTGTTTTGGGAGAGAAGGAATTGGACTTGTTTTTTATAATTTTACCTGCCACAGTAAGAAGACCTTGTTCCTTGTAGATCATGGCATGCACATGAAGTGTAGCAAAAGCATACTGACTGTCAGTGAAAATGTTTACTCACTTTCCTGTTTCCCAGTGCAGGGCCTGAATTAAAGCAATTAACTCAGCTTTTTGAGCCAAGGTATCTGGAAACAGTGCCTATGACCAGATTACGTCATGAGTTGTGGTTACAGCTGCACCAGTCTTGCGGACTCCTTCTATTACCAGGCTGCTACCATCCATGAACAAGTCAGCATCAGCCTGACTTAAGGTAGTGTCCCGAAGATCAAGTTGGCTAGCCTGGGAGATGTCCAACATGTCTCCATAGTCATGAACTGGCATTTACGGTTTATTATTGGGCAGCAGAGTGGCTGGATTGAGGCATTGAGTAGGCAAGAAAGTTAGTCTACGTTGGTCAAGTAAGAGGTTTTGATACCAGGTGATGCGACTGTTTTACATCCAACAACCAGAGGCTCCTCAGAGCAGAGTTTCAACAGCATGGGGAACAGTTAAAGCCTGGTTCTGGCCGAAAGTCAATTTATCTGCTTTTTTTTTCTTTTTTGAGTTGGAGTCTTACTCTGTTGCCCAGACTGGAGTGCAGTGGCTGCTCCCGGCCACCACA
>NW_007249247.1:80185-91740 GCF_000164805.1 Carlito syrichta
CTCAAACCCGCGGGCTCAGGTAATCCACTCACCTCAGCCTCCCAAAGGCGCGGGATTACAGGCTGAGCCACCGAGCCTGGCTTATCTGCGTTCTTAACTAGTATGGCTGTGGCTGCAATGACCCGGAGACAAAAAGGCCAGCCAGAAGCCAATCTTTTTGACAAGCCACTGGTCTACTCTAGGGTCCTAAGGTCTGAGTGAGGACCCCTTTTGCAATTCCTTGTTATTTGTGAACAAACAAGTGAAAAGGCTTGGTAGCATCTGGGAGGGTTAGAGCCGGGTCTTAGGTTAGAGTCATTTTTAGCTGCTGGAACGCTTGATTCTTAGTAGCAGTCAATTTTAGGGGCTGATTTCTTGTAGTGGCTGTGTACAAGAGCTTGGCAATTTCAGCAAATCCTGGGATCCACAGTCAGCAATACCCTGCTGCCCCCAGGAATTCCCATGTCTGTTTCTTTGTGGTTGGCGTGGGAATTTGAAGAATGGCTTCTTTCTGGGCCGAGGTCAGGGCTCATTTACCCTTTTTAGCCAGTATTCCAGGCAGGAAACTTTGGTTGAGCACAGCTGTGCCTTTTTCACTGACACATGGTAGCCCAAGTCTTGGAGAAGCTGTAACAGAGCCTTAGAACCTTTTAAACAATTATCCAAGTCTGCAGCTGCAAGCAAGAGATTATCTACATATTGGAGTAAAGTACATTCAGGGTGTGAGGCATGGAACCCTGACAAATCCTGTTACCAAGCTTCCTCAAAAAGGGTTGGGGAGTTCTTGAAACCCTGTGGTAACTGGGTCCAAGTTAGCTGGCTGGTGTCCCCCAAGTCAGGGTCTGTTCATTCAAAAGCAAAAATAGGTTGGCATGACCAGAGGGTCACCAGTAGAGGGCAGGACCAGAACTGACTTTGAGTCCTCTGTCTTTGGGCGGTGAGGGCAATTTTTTTTAACCCAGTGACACAGATCTTTGCAATATGCACATTGATTCTTGGCTAACTGGATGCATCCAGTTTCCTTTTGCCCTTTTCAGTTTCTCTTTTTGTTTTATGTGCTGGCCTCAAGCCAGGTTGGGAGGCCTGGATGGCAGCAACTAATACTTTTGTTTGCCACTTTGTTGCTCTGTCCATTTTCTTGTCTTTCTGTTTTTATTTCTCAGCATTTAAGTTATTGAAAACCTTCTGAGCTACCTCAAAACCTTCTGAGCTACCTCGAGCAGTTGAGAAACATTTATTCCTGTGAAACCTTCAAGCCTCTCCAATGTCAGGAGCCACCTGAGTCATAAAAGTCAAATTGATAGTCCAAACATTCTCAGGTGCCAAGGGGTCAAATTGGGTATAGGTATGGAATGTGTCCTGAAAACGTTCAAGAAATGCCCCCAGTGACTCCTTGGAACCCTGAATAATCTTGGTAGTTTTGGAAAGATTAATAGGTTTTTGGGCTACTCCCTTCAAACCAGCTAATAGAGTCCAGTGATAAGCTTTTAATGTTCTAGACCCTGCCTAAGTGTTAGGGTCCCAATCCAGGCAAGGAGAGGGAAAAAAAACCTCCTCTAATATTTCCTGGCTTTTTTCTTTTGTTCCAGCTGCTGAGGCCAGGACAGACTTTTTATCCTTGGCTCTAATGCATTCTGGCTTTTCAGAAGTATATAGAGTTAAAAGGAGCTGCTGGCCATTATCCCAGGTGGGACAATGAGTGTGCATGATTGATTTTACCAGGGAGGTTAAAACCTATGGTTTGGATTTTTGGCAAGATTTTATTCTCTTGAGAAACAGGTAAAACAAGTTTTCCTTGAAGAGTTAGCCAGGGGTCTTTGTATATAGTACCCTGTTATTTTCAAGTTAGAAGCTCTGTCTCTGTATAATGTGGTTTACAGGAAGGGTCCTGAGTTTTAAGAGAACATACTTTTAACCATTGAGGGGGGTTTTGGACTAAATTTAACCACTGGTCAATATAGGTTGACCAGGAGTCCCTGTGATGACCTTCCAAATGGACTTAGTAAAATGAACATTCAAAGACCCTGTAGAGGATTAATCAACATAAAATGCAGGCCAATCTATTTTATAGAGGGTCCAGAGCTCGCCTTTTGAAAGGCAGACACTGTAGTCCTCAGGAAATACAACAGATAAATTTTTCAATATACAGTCCAGAGGACTGACAGGTCGTGAATTCTGTGAACCTGTAACAAACAATGAGCAAGCAAACAGTTAAAATACACAGTTAAAGCATAATGACAGACAGGACATATCCAGACCAAGTCAGAAGAGTTACAGATCCCTGGAACAACCTCAGGGCAGAAAACCAGAGGACTTCATTCAGCCAGCGTCTTGGTCTAATGAATAGTGTCCAAAGGGCAAATGTTGTCAGGCCGTGACTCCCTTAAACAGAATTGTGGCCACAAACAGAATAAAACAGATTCTTACCAGTAAACAGAACAAATTCTTACCTCCTAGGAGAATGCAGATGGACTCAAGAATTTTTGAGGTGGAAGGAAATCAGCAGTCATTCCTTCTCCCTCTGAGCCAGATGAGAGGTTTTGGGGCCCTGGAATGATTCAGGGGTACCTCTCCTGTAACTTCTCCATCCAGCTGGAGAGAGCTGGAGCAAGGCCACCTCCCAAGGTTGGTGACATCTCACTGGGGCCTCCAAATGTTATAGCTGAAACACGAGAAAAGAGAATCACTAGCACACCAGATTCAAATGTTGAGTCCTTTAATAGCATGCAGTCAAGAGTAGGCTCATGCCAAGAAAGCTGTCAACACTGAGTGGAATCAGCAAGAAGATTTAAAGGCAAAATCCACACGTGGGCTACATAGCAGGAGATGAGGGTACAAGGAACTAAAAACAAAAAAAAGCAATCTCTTGGATTTCAGTTAACAAGGCATACAATTACACGGAACTTGTGGCTAGGGAGTTTTCAAACAGTCAGCAAGAACAGTCAGTGTGAACAGCTCAGGAGAACAAGGCTGTGGGTCTGTGATCATGGGAATGTTATAACAATCACATATATACATGGCAGGGGGTCATTTTTAGGTCAGGCAGACAGCTAAGATGGAGGATCTTAACAAAATGGAGTTACTTATGTCAAGCAAGCTATTACAATTATTTCACATATTTCACTGGTTATTTCAACATCATATCAAGGACATATAATGTCAATATAACTTATCACTGTTGATGTTGACCTGAACACTTGACTGAGATGTTTTTTGGGCTGTCCATTTTACAGCTACCCTTTTTTAAAAAAAATTTTTTTGTTGTTGTTATTTAATTTTTATTTCTCTGCAATCCAACTAGATGTGAAGAGAATAAGGAAAATATGGAACCCAATGAATTGTAACACGAGCACGAAGATTATAGAATGTTGTAAGCAAATGGGAGAGAGGGGTACTCTCCTGAGCTACAGAAAGAATGGTCTGGTAGTTAAGATAAAACAAGCCAAATTTATTGGAGTTGTCCACATTCTACAATGGTGATCTTCTTGCTGGTCTTGACATTCTTGAACCTAAAGCCCTCCATGGCTTGCACAACATTCATGCCCTTTTTCATCTTGCCCAAGACCACATGCTGGCCATCCAAACATTCAGTCTTAGTAGTGCAGACAAAAAACTGGGAACTGTTTGTGTTGGGTCCAGCATTTGCCATGGACAAGATGCCAGGACCTATATGCTTCAGGATGAAGTTCTCATCATCAAATTTCTCCCCATAGATAGACGCCACCAGTGCCATTATGGCATATGAAGTCACCACCCTGGGACATAAACCCCGGAATAATTCTGTGAAAACCGAAACCCTTATAACTGAATCCTTTCTCTCCAGTGCTCAGAGCATGAAAGTTTTTGCAGTCTTCAGAACTGTGCATATAACTCAAAGGAGACGTGGCCCAAGGGCTTGCTGTTGACGGTGTTATCAAAGAACATGGTGGGGTTGATCATGGCCGATGGAAGGAGGCTCAAGGCAGCAGCATCTGTTAAGCCTGTTTTTTTGTTTGTTTGTTTTGTTTTTTAATACTATACTCTTTGGAAGGAAGTCACTACACAGTCTGCACTTAAGCAGCAGAGAGCTATGCTCTACTTCTTTGAGGAAAAAGTATATTCATCAATTATTTGGACTTTTACACAGGAGATTGTGACTCCCATTTACTGATTTAATCATTTATTCATATCAGTATGAGCTCATGGCTATTTATTTTATATTTTGGATTATAGTTCAATTCTATTGTATTTTCTTGCTCAAATTAGTCCAGCATTGGCCACTGGGAGCTCTTTGGTTGGTTTGTGTATCCCTCTGACAAGATGTTATAGACTCATCTTGTGTATTTCCTGCCACAATCCTAGGATCAGCCATTTCTCCAAGGAACCATGATTTCTTTTGTTAAAGAATGGTGATAAATGTGTCCAATACAGTACTATTGTATCATTGCTTTTAGTTTTTGTCAGCTGACAGAGCATGGAAATACATCTGTGTATATCAACCCTTATATATGCACCTATGTATAAATATGTCTATATGTGATCATCTGTGTTGATATTAAGCTAAACGTGAGTTCATGCTGATGCCTTAAACTCTATTACCACATGAATCATTCTAGCCTCCTTCCCCTGCTTATTGGTAACCTCCCACTCCCATAGCGTAAAACTTGGCTCCTGACATCTGTCATCTGTGTGCTTAATTGTTCAGTTTCACTACATGTGTATGGGTGTATCAGAATTATGAACCATTACTCCCATATCATGGGGAAGAACTTTATCAACTAAAAAAGTATAGTGCCTGTGTATAGTTTCTTTTGCTCTTAATCTTACATATTCTACTCATTTCCACAGTTACAGACATCAGCACTGCCCCCCCATTCCTTTCAATGAGGTTGTAAATATACTTGTAATACAGTTAGAGTTTTGATCACTTTTTAAATTTGATCTGAGATCCCCTAACCTCCTAAATCAATTTTTTTAAATTTGCACACAATAAGGTTGATTTTTTGTGTTGCAAAATTCTGTATGTTTTTACAAATGCCTACTGTTTTGTATCCACCATTACAGTATCACACAGAATAGTTTCATGGCTCTAAAAAGCTCTTTGTGAGTCAACTATTCACCCCTCCCCCAGCTTTGAGTCCCTGGCAGCCAATGATCTTTTTACTGTCTCTATGGTTTTGCTTTCCAGAACATTATATAGTTGGTATCATACAGCATGGATCCTTTTCAAACTGACTTCTTTTTTATAGTAATATGCATTCAAGATTCATTCATACCTTTTTGTAAGTTGAGTTGATAGCACATTTCTTTCTTTTTTTTTTGAGTCGGAGTCTCACTCTTGTCTCCCAGGCTGGAGTGCAGTGGCACACTCATGGCCATTGCAGCTTCCACCTACTGGGCTTAGGTGATCCTTCTGCCTCAGGTTTCCAAGTAGCAGTACTACAGACACACACCATCACATCCAGCTAGTTTTTGTGATTTATTGTAGAGAAGAGTTCTCACCAAGTTTCTCAGGCTGGTCTCAAACCTCCGAGGTCAGGCAATCCTTTCACTTCGGCCTCCCAAAATGCTGGGATTATAGGCTGAGCCACCATGCCCCACCACTCATTTCTGTTAATCAGTGAATGACATTCCATTGTCTAGATGTACAATAGTTTCTTTTTCCATTCACCTATTGAAAGGCATTTTGGTTGCTTCCATCTTTTAGCTATGCATAGACATTTATGTGCAGGTTTTTTATGGACATAAATTTTCAAATCTGCTGAGTAAATGCCTAAGGGTGTGATTGTTAGATTATATAATAATGTTGTGCTTAGTTTCATTAGAAATTTTCATATAGGCTTCTGAACTGAACCATTTTATATTCCCAGCATCAATGGTTGAGAGTTTCTATTGCTCCACACCCTCACCAGCACTTGGTATTGTCAGTTTTTTAAAATTTTATTTTAGCCATTTTAATAGGTTTGTTGTATCTGTTTTACTTTTCAGTTTCCTAATGATGACAACTGATATTGAGTATCTTTTCATATGTTTATTTGCCATCTGTATATTTTTGTTGGTAAACTCTCTTTCAGCTCTTTGTTGGTGAACAGATTTTTCAGATTTTTTTACTTTAATACATTAAAAATGTACCTCCTACTCTTGTTAAATGTTCATTGAGGTACAGCTGAGATCTCTATTTCACATCACACTTGTTCTTACTTCTCAAACTAGGTTGATGTAGCCACTATCTAGAACTTGGTTAGTTGCTATGACAAAAGAGAACATGTTGACGTTCAATTGGCTCTGGAAGCATTTGCTTAAGAATGGCCCATGATAATTACACTTACATTTCAAAGGTCAAACCAAGTAAATGATCATGTCTGATTTATTGGCGTGGGGAGATACAATTCTACCATGGACCCAAAAGAGAAAAAGCCAAAAATATATGAACAATCCTAGTGAATACTATATATAGAACATAAATATAGTGGTGGACATAAATGTGTTCATATTTTTGCATTGTGGTAAAATACTTATATGTGCCAAATACCTCTTTTGCCCATTTATTTTTTAAATTTGTTATTTTTATTATTTTTGAGACAGAGGTTCATTCTGTTGTCCAGGCTGGCATGTAGTAGCGTGATCTCAGCTCACTGTAACCTTGAACTCCTGGGCTCAAGTGATCCTGCTGCTTCACCCTCCTGGGTAGCTGGGAATAGGGGTATGCACCACCATGCCTGGCTGATATTTTGTAAAGATAGGAGTCTCGATTTGTTGCCAAGGCTGGTCTCGAACTCCTGTCCTCAAGTGATCATCCTGCCTTAGCCTCCAAAAGTGCTGGAATTACAGTCATGAGTCATCGTGCCTGGTCTTCTTTTGTCCATTTTAAATTTTGACTTTTTTTGCTCCTTGTTGAATCTTAAGAATTATTTGTGTATTTTGGATACAAGACTTTTATCAAATGTTGTTTCTGCAAATATTTTCTCCTACTCCGTGGCTTATCTTTTTACTTTCTTAACAGTATTTTTACAGAGCAGAAGTTTTTAATTTTGATAAAATCCAACTTATCAATTTTTTTCATGGGTTGTACTTTTGATGCTGTATATAAACATTTATCACCAAACTCAAGGTCTGCTATATTTTCTTCTAGAAGTTTTATAGCTTTGTATTTTACCTTTTGTCTTTTCATTTTACATTTAACTCAATTTTGAGTTAATTTTTGTGAAAGGTTTATGTCTATGTCTACATTTGAGTTTTTTGCATATAGAAGTCCGATTGTTCCAGCACTATTTGCTAGAAAGACTATATTCTCTTCATAGAATTCTTTGCTCCTCTGTCAAATATCAGTTGATTCTTTGTAGTTTATCTCTGGACCCTCTCTGCTTTTTTTTTTTTTTTTTAATGTCTCTTGCCAATATCATGCTGTCTCGATAACTGTATTTTTATAGTAAGTTTTAAAGTTAAATCGCATGAGTCCTCCAACTTTGTTCTTTTCCTTCAGTATTGTACTGGCTAATCTAAGTATTTTTGCCTTTTCTATAATTTTTTTTTGCAGGGGGGTCGGAGTCCTACTCTGTCACCCAGGCCAGAGTGCAGTGGCATGATTGCAGCCACCGCAGCCTTGACCTGCTGGACTCAGGTAATCCTTCTGCTTCAGCCTTCCAAGTAGCCAGAACTACAGGTGCATGCCATCATGTCCAGCTAAGTTTTTGATTTATTGTAGAGATGAGGCCTCACCAAGTTGTCCAGGTTGGTATTGAACCCCCGGACTCAGGCAATCCTCTCGCCTCAGCCTCCCCAAGTGCTGGAATTACAGGCTTGAGCCACCATGCCCAGCCTTCTATAATCTTTAGAATTCACTTATTGATATCCACTAAACAGCTTGCTAGGATTTTGATTGGGATTGTGTTAAATCTATAGTTCAGGTCAGAAAGAATTGACTTTTTAACAATATTATATCTCCCAGTTCATGAGCATGGAATTAGATTTTTAAAATTTTCTTCAACAGAGTTTTGTAGCTTTAGCATAGAGTTTTTATCGTATACTAGGTACTATGCAGACTGCAAATGAGCAACTGAAAAGGGTGCTGCTCTTAAGAAGCTGACAATAAGTGGCAGGAAACTATGGAGGGGGTAGGGAAGGGAAGGGAGGTGGGATTAACAGTAGTCAATATCTATCTGGGGATGGGGAGACACCCCTTATCAACAAGGATACCTGAACGATGCATATTTGTATACCTAACCCTTAACTGTACCCCACAATTTTAAAATAAAAAACATGTTTATAAATTAAAAAAAGAAGCTGACAATAAATGGAGACAGATAGTGGTAACGAGATATATAAATATTACAAGCTTGGGGGAACAAAAGAATGGGGTAGGTAGTTTTGTAGAGAGAGTCAGAGGACACTAACATAGAACTGACACAGTATTTTCCAAATGATAAAATCTGGAGGAAGCATTCTGGGCAAGGACAGTGTTTGGTCAGTTCACTTCTGGACTTAGGATGCAATGGCTTGACAGAGAAGGCTAGCGCTGGAGGGATGTAGATCTTGGTAGGCTGTATCAAACTGAGTGCTTTGAAGTCTATTTTTTCTTTTTCTTTCTTTTTTTTTTTTTTTTTTTTTTGAGTCAGAATCTCACTTTGTCACCCAGGCTGCTGTGCAGTGGCATGACCATGGTTTACCGCAGCCTCAACCTCCTGGCTCCGGAGATCCTTCTACCTCAGCCTCCTGAGTGCTGGGACTACAGGCACACACCACCATGCCCAGATAAGTATTTTTTAATTTTTATAGAGATAAGGTCTTGCTGTTTGCCCAGGCTGTTCTTGAACTCCTGGGCTCAAGCAGTCCTCCTGCCTTGGCCTCTCAAAGTGTTGCAATTATAGGCATGAGCCACTATGCTTGACCTGAAGTCTATTCTTAAGACAAAGTGAAAGGCAGGGACTGTAAGAGCTGGATAATAGCCTGCTCAGACTTTCATTAAGAAAGACTACTCTGCTAGTTGTGTAGCAGGGTAGAGAGAGGCTATTGTGTTAAGCTAGGTAAGAATTGGTAAAAAAAAAAAAAAAAAAACTAAGTTAGGGAAAGGGAGAATAGAAAAGAAGATATATTTAAGAGATAGTTCAAAAGTAAGATTAATAGATTGATAGGATTTAATGACTAATTAATTGGCTACTATATATTAGCAAATGTGATTCAAAAGTTTCTGGAAAAGTGGTTGTGCCATTGACCGGGATCAGAAATACAGGAAAATCAGATTAGTTGGGGTTATTGATAACAAGTTTTATTTTGGGCTGAAATTTGATAAAGTTTGGAGTGCTTGTGGGTTATCTGATTGGAGATTTTCCTTTGGCTTTTGGCAATACGGGTTTCTTTAGTGCCATCTTCTCAGAGAGGCTTTCCCTGACAATCCTATCTACAATAGCACTCATCACTCTATCCCCTTTATGTTACTTTAAAAAAATTGAATATAGTTCATCACAATATTGTCAGCACTGACATTATATATTTATTAGATTTTGCCCCCTCCCGCTAGGATGCTAGGTCCATGTCAGTAGGACATCAGCTATTTTGCCCACTGTGTGAAATAATGTGTAACTCATGTAAGTGCTCAATAAACATGTATTGAATGATTGACTATATATGTCTAGGTAGGACGTAGGTAAAATATTAGGTTTCAAATACATATTTTAGAAGCATCTCTATAGAAATGACAGTTAAAAACCATGTGGGCATGGAGGCCTAAGGGCAGCATGTGAAATAAAACAGAAGAGGAAGGCGGATAGAATCTTGGGAAACATTAACTTTTAAGGGGCAGGTAGAGGAAGATAATCTAGAAAAAGAGAATGAGGAGTGGTCAAAAGATGTATGAGAAGGAGTTCTAAGGAAGCCAGGAGAGAAAAATCTCAAGAAGGAGGGTGTTAAAAGTTGAATTGTGTCCCCCCAAATTCACATATTGAAGTTACAATTTTCAATACCTCAGAATATGACCTTATCTTAAGATGGGATCTTGAAGTGGATCATTAGGGTGAATCCTAATTCAATATGACTGGTATCCTTATAAAAAGGGGAAATTTGGATACAGAGATGCACATGCAGGGAGAACACATGTGAACATGCAGACAGCTGTCTACAAGACAAGGGAGAGGCCTGGAACAGACCTTTCCCCTTCACAGTCCTCAGAAGGAACCAACCCTGCCCACACTTTGGTTGTTACATTCACACAATGTACAATGATCAAGTCAAGGTATTTGGGGTTGAGTATCACCCTGAGTAATTGTGATTTCTATGAGTTAAGAACATTTCAAGTTTTCTCTTCTAGGTACTTCAAAATAGATATTACGTTGATGCTAACTATAGTCACTCCACTCTGCTATCCAACATTAGGACTACCACTTTCTACCTCTCTTTATGTCTGTACTCTGACCATTCTCTCTTCATCCCTTGCTCCTTCCTACACGCTCTTCCCAGTCTCTGGTATCTATCATTTTACTCTCTGCCTCCATGAAATCAATTTTTAGCTCCCACATATGAGTGAGAACATGCAGTACGTGTCATTCTGTGCCTGGCTTATTTCACTCAACATAATGACCTCTCCAATTCCATCCATGTTGCTGCAAATGACATGATTTTGTTCTTTCTTATGGCCAAATAGTATGTATACTGTGTATACATACCACATGCATCTGTTGATGGACACATGTTGATTCCATATCTTTGCTATTGTGAATAGTACAGCAATAGACATAAGAGTTCAGGTCTCCTTTTAATATATTGGTTTATTTTCCTTTGGGTAAATACTGAGTAGAGGAATTGCTAGATTACATGGTTGTTCTATTTTTAATTTTTAAGAAATCTCTATACTATTTTCCATAGTCATTGTACTGATTTACATTTCCATCACCTGTGTATAAGAATTCCCTTTCCTCCACATTCTTATTAGTGTTCATTAGTTATTTTTTGCCCTTTATTGTATTTTTTGTAGAAATGGCCTCACTAAGTTGCCCAGGCAGTGTTGAACTCTTGGC
The DNA here is from genome assembly GCF_000164805.1 of Carlito syrichta. Taxonomy (NCBI): domain Eukaryota; kingdom Metazoa; phylum Chordata; class Mammalia; order Primates; family Tarsiidae; genus Carlito; species Carlito syrichta. Next base: position 91,153 of record NW_007249247.1, read on the forward strand.
CTCACAATCCTCCCACCTTGGCCTGCCAAAGTCCTGGGAATACAGGTGAGAGCCACCATACCTAGCCTTTTTTTTTTTTATTTTGGTCTGTTTAATAATAGCCATTCTAACTGGGTTAAGATGGTATCTCATTTTATTTTTGCTTTTGTCTAAATTTTACTTAATTATGAGTAATCTTTAATAATAAAATCAGGACATATATTTGTCAAAATTTTAATTAATTAATGAATTATTTTAAAAATATAGACTTTATAAATTATATTTTGAAAAAAAATTTTTTATACTCAATATTTTTGTTATGATATTGTGGGGTACAGTTAAGGGTTAGGTATACAAATATGCTTTGTTCAGGCACCCTTGTTGATAAGAGGTGTCTCCCTATCCCCAGACAGATATTTACTACCGTTAATTCCATCTCCCTTCCTCCCCATAGTTTCCCACCACTGTCAGTCATTTTCTTATAGTATTACGTTGGATGTTCAAGGTCCATTATATGAGTGAGAACATGTGATACTCAAATCTTTGTTTCTGTGAGAGGTCACTCAGTATTATAGACTCTAGTTCCATCCAGGTTGCTGCAAAATTCAT
>NW_007249247.1:92677-93673 GCF_000164805.1 Carlito syrichta
CCCAGTTCCGATTTCCATGAGGGTATTTCCTTCATTTTCTAAGGTTCTTATGGTTTGAGGTTATATGTTTAGGTCTCTGATCCATTTGGAGTTAATTTTTGTGTATGGGGATAGATGGGGGTCCTGTTTCAATCTTCTGCATGTAGTCAGCCAGTTTTCCCAGCACCATTTACTGAATAGGTTCTCCTCTCCTCAGTGGTAGGTGGTGGAGGCTTTGTCGAAGATGAATTGGTTGAGAAATTGAGGTTTTGCTTCTGAAATTTCAATTTTATTCCATTGATCTATATGCCTGTTCCTCTACCAATACCAAGTTGTTTTGATGATTGTAGCTTTATAGTAAAGTTTGAAGTTTGGTAATGTGATACCACCTGCTTTGGCTTTTTTTGCTGAGGATTGTTCTGGCTATTCTTGGTCGTTTGTGTTTCCATATGAATTCCTGTGTTGTTTTTTCTAGGTCTGAGAAGAATGTTGCTGGTAATTTGATGGGTATTGCATTGAATCTGTAGATTGCCTTAGGTAATATGGACATCTTCACAATGTTGATTCTCGAATCCATGAGCGTGGGATATTTTTCCACTTGTTTGTGTCATCTTTGATTTCTTTGAGCAGTCTTTTGTAGTTTTGATTGTAAAGGTCTTTCACGTCTCTGGTTAGGAAGATGCCAAGGTATTTCTTATTTGTGTGTGTGGCTATTGTGAATGGAATTATGCTTTTTATTTGGGTTTCTGTTTGTTTATTATTGGTGTAGAGAAATGCGATTGGCTTTTCCACATTTATTTTATATCCTGAGATTTTACCAAAGGCCTTTATCAGTGTAAGAAGGTTTTAGACAGATTCTCTTGAGTTTTCAAGGTACACAACCATGTCATCTGCAGGGAGAAATAACTAGACTTCCTCTTTTCCTATTTGGATACCCCTGATTGCCTTCTTTTCTCAGATTGCTCTAGCCAGGACTTCCAATACTATATTGAACAGGAGGGGTGAGAGTGGGCATCC
>NW_007249247.1:94934-243983 GCF_000164805.1 Carlito syrichta
TGTCTTTGTGGGTTTTGGGGGGACCTTGTTGGTATTAATGTTTATTTTTATTCCACTGTGTCCAAGAAGGTGCATGGTAAAATTTCAGTTCTTTTAAATTTGCTTATGTTGCTTGATTTATGGCCAAGTATGTGGTCGATCTCAGAATACGTTCCATGAGGTGATGAGTAGAATGTGTATTCTGTGGTCTTTGGATGGAGTGTTCTATAGGTATCAGTTAGATCCATTTGGTCAAGTGTCACATTGAGGTTCCGGATCTCATTGCTGATTTTTTGTCCTGATGATCTGTCTAGGGTTGTGAGTAGGGTATTAAAGTCCCCAGTTATGATGGTGTTAGAGTCAATATCTTTCTTTAGTTTTCCAAGAAGTTGCTTTATGAATGTTGGTGCACCTATGTTGGGTGCATATATGTTTAGGATAGATATTTCTTTCTGGTGGAGTGAACCTTTTATCATTATGTAGTGGCCCTCTGTATCTTTTTAAATTTTTGAAAGCTTAAATGGTATTTTGTCTGAAATTAGGATCATGACTCCTCCTTTCTTTTGTGTTCCATTCACCTGAAAATTTGTTTCCCATCCTCTTACTTTGAGTCTGTGCATGTCCTTTCTAGTGAGATGGGTCTCTTGATGGCAGTATATTGTTGCCTGGTGATATTTTATCCATTTTGCCATTCTACGTCTTTTCAGTGGTGCGTTTAATCCATTCACAATCGGGCTAATTATTGAAATGAGAGAGTTCATCCCTATCATAGAGTTCTTATAGAGTTGTTCTTCCACTTGGTTTTTTGTCTTTCTTTTGGTTTTTGGGTTGGTTCATGTGTATTTTATTCTTTTTCCTGTACTTTTGTGAAGAATTTTGTTCTTTTTTCCTTTTCTTCTGTGTTTAGTACTTTCTTAAGTGTTTCATGTAGAGGTGGCTTGGTGGCAGTGCAAGTTCTTAGGGATTGGATATCTGGGAAAGATTTCAATTCTCTCTTGCTGATGAAGATTAACTTGGCTGGGTAGGTTATTCTTGGTTGAAATTGTTTATCTTTTAGGACTTTGAAGATAGGGCTCCAAGCTCTCCTAGCCTGCAGGGTTTCTGTAGATAAATCTGCTGCTATTCTAATTGGTCTTCCATGGTAGGTGATGTGGCCTTTTTCTCTTGCTGCCTTTAGGATTTTTTCTTTTATGCCTACTTTGTTTAGGCAAATTATTATGTGTCTAGGAGTTTGTCTTCTCATTTGTTTTCTTGCAGGGGTTCTCTGAATCTCTTGTGCTTGAATTTTTGCATCACTGATTAGATAAGGGAAGTTTTCTTGAATGATCTCATGGAAAGTTTGTTCCAGTGTGGTCTCTGTCTCTCTTTCTGCTTCAGGAAGGCCAATTACTCTTAGGTTAGGCCTCTTGAAGGTTTTGTTCTGTCTTTTTGAGCTTAGTTTCTGTGTTTTTAAGAGTTAGGGTTAGTTCTATATTTTGGTCTTCAAACTCTGAGATTCTTTCTTCTGCTTGGGTAACTCTGCTTTCCATGCTTATCAGTTTGTTATTTATTTCATTCACAGTATTCTTTGTTACTGTTATCTCCAATATCAGCTCCTTCCTAGTTTCTTCTTGTCTCTCCTCAATTCTTTTTAATCTCTCCATTAATGTCTCGATATCTAGGTTTGTAGTTTGAGACCAGTCACTCAGGGGCTCTTCATTGTTTGCATTGCAAAGTCAGTTTTCTCAGTGTCTGCCCTCCCAGGGGTCTGGGGGAGACCCATATTCTTCTTTTGGTTTTTCTTCATTTGTGTAGATTTTTCTCTCTCTCCCCCTTTCCCTCCCCTTCTTAAATTCTGTTTTTCAGGGAAGGTGGGGTTGCTTTTTTTTCACTTGTGCAATCTCCTGTTCTTCCTTATGAGGGTCCTCTGGCTTTGTTCACTTTTGAGGTTGGAGTGTGGGCTGCGGGCTGTACTTTTTGCAGTTTTGAGGTTTAATTGAGGGGGAAGCTGTGATTCAGAATCTATATGCTGATTCCAGCATCCACCAACAGGTGTATGATCACACTGGAACTTATTTCCCACTGCCTTACAATCTGTCTGTGCAGCGGGAAGTAGGTTTGGTCCCTGGATCAAAAGGAGGTACAAAAGAGGAAAATAATGGAGGAAGGGGGGATCAATAGGAAGTTAGAAAGAGAGAAGAGTGAGAGGGAAAACAGACATACATACCAACTAAAAGGAGAAAAAGAGACACAAGGCCGGAGAGAAGTGAAAAAAACATGCAAGAAAAATTCCCTAAGGAATATGGTAGCTACACAGAGACAGACCAATAAAATCGTGAAACCGATAGTGTAAGTCAGGAAACAAACAAAAGTGAGCAAAACAAACAGACAAAATGATAAAATCAAAAGTCAAAATAAGAGATCAGACTAGCTCTGGAATCTTTCCTGAGTGTCTAAGTTCTCTTCAGCTCTGATCGCCAGCATCTCCCCTCTGTTTTCATCGCAGGCAGCTAGATTTACTCGCAGTTTGGGTTTGTTTTTTATAGCCTGCTGCCTGGGAGGTCTGTGTTTCTTAGTTGCCTTTGTCTGATTCGGCGTAGGGGAGGGGCTTTGTCTCCTGTTTAGCGACATTACCTTAGGAACCGAGGTGGAGTCTGGTGGAAGATGGGCGGGGCAATTCAAATCTCTGCCCGAAGAATGGCTGAGGTGGCAGTTTCACTTTTGCAGATCTTTTCTCTCCATTCATCTAGGTTCCTGTCTGATCTACTATGGTGGACTGTGGTGTTGTGGGAAGCACCGGGGATCAGCTGCACAGCTGGGTGCTGGATTCGAGGTGCCACCAGCAGGCTGAGGTGAAGGAGGGGGTCGGGAGTTCCCTCCTCTGGAGCTGAGAGCCTCTGATCAGCACCTCCTTAAGATATGCTGTTCCCTTACAAAAGCATGGGGTCACATGCTGAGTGCCTCAGCCAGGGTGGACCCATAACTCCAGAGGTCCAAAGTTCCAAAAGGCAGGCAGTGAGCGGCGAAGGTGGCCCTGAGCCCCTCACAGGGTACTTCAGCCAGAAATGGGATGAATATCTCTAAGGGGCAGGCACCCAGAGCCTCCCTGGGTGACCAGCGGCTTGGTGCTGGGTGCTGGGCGAGATGATGTAGCCCGGGAGGGAGATGAGACCTGAGACTCCTATGCCAGCAGGAGTTAAGTATAGTGGAGCAGCAGCAGCGGGGGCCGCAATATCCAGCCCTGCGTGGGACCGAAGGTCTCCGGGTCTCGGACAAGTGCGGCTGGTGGTAGGCCAGAGGGTGGGGAAAGAAACATAAGAGTCTTTTTAGGAACTCACATTTGGAGAATCTCACAAGTCCACCTATACAGTTGCCATCTTACCAGAACTTTCAAAAAAAATTTTTTTTATGATCAATATTTTTTATTATGATATTGTGAGGTATAGTTAAGGGTTAGGTATACAAATATGCTTCATTCAGGCACCCTTGTTGATAAGAGGTGTCTCCCTGTCCCCAGATATTTACTACCATTAATCTCATCTCCCTTCCCCTCCCCCTCATAGTTTCCCACCACTGTCAGTCATTTTCTTATAGTATTACATTGGATGTTCACCCATATGAGTGAGACATGTGATACTCAGATCTTTGTTTCTGTGAGAGGTCACTCAGTACTATAGACTCAGTTCCATCCAGGTTGCTGCGAAATTCATGATTTTGTTCTTTTTTATGGCTGCATAGTATTCAATCATGTATATGTACCACATTTTTTTAATCTAGTCCTCTTTTGATTGACAGCATGGTTGCTTCCAGGTTCTTGCTATTGTGAACAATGCTGTGATAAACATAAGTGTACAAGTATCTTTTTTATAGAGTGATTTGAGTTCTTCAGGGTATATTCCCAGTAGGGGTATTGTGGGGTCATATGGGAGGTCAATATTTTGAGCTTTTAGGAATTGCCATACTGTTTTCCACAGAGGTTGCACTAGTTTGCAAACTAGTGTAGAAGTGTTCCCTTTTCATCACACCCTCTCCAATAACTGTTATTTTTTGAGTTATTGATAATTGCCATTCTGACTGGAGTTAGGTGGTGATGATATCTCATTATGGTTTTGATTTGCATTTCCCTGATCATTGGTGACGTTGAACATTTTTTATATACTTATTATTGTCTATTTCTATGTCTTTAAAATTTTTTATTTATTTATTTAAATTTTAATTTTAGATTTGGGGGTACACATGCATATTTGTTACCTGGACCTATTGTATAGTGGTGGGTATTGGATCTTATTGGCCCATTCTGTATATCTTTCTTTGAGAAATGTCTATTCATGTCCTTTGCCCACTTTTTTGTTGTTGTTTTGGGATTTTTTGTTTTGTTTTGTTTTGTTTGTTTTTACTGTTGAGTTGTTTAAATTCTCTATATAATATGGATATTAATCCCTTGTCAGGTGAATCAGTTTTACATATTTTCTTTCATTCAACAGGTTGTCTCTTCACTCTGTTGTTTCTTTTGCTGTGGGAAGAAATTTTTTAATTTAATATAGTTCAATTTGTCTATTTTGGTTATAGTTGTCTGTGCTTTTGAGGTCTTAGCCATAAAATATTTTTCCTAGATCAATGTCATGAAGTGTTTCCTCTGTGTTTTCTTCTAGTTGATTTTATAGCTTTGGGTCTTACATTAAGGTACATAATTCACCTTGAGTTAATTTTTGTATATAGTGAAACATAGAGGTCCAATTTCATTCTTCTGCATATGGATATTCAATTTTCCTAGCATCTTTTAATGAAAAGGGTGTTTTTTTCCCAAATATTTCTTCTTGGCACTTTTACTGATAATAAAAGATGGCTTTCGATATGTGGATTAATTTCTGGGTTCACTGTTCTGTTCAATTGATCTATGTGTCTGTTTTATACCAATACCATGCTGTTTTGGTTACCATGGCCTTGTAATATATTTTGAAGTCAGATAGTATGGTGCCTCGAGATTGTTTTCCCCCCAGGATTGCTTTGGTTCTTTGAGATCTTTTTTTGGTTCCATACAAAGTTTAAGACTTTTTTTTTTCTATTACTGTGAAAAATTACATTGGTATTTGGATGGAAATTGAATTAAATCTGTAGATTGCTTTGGGCAGTATGGTCATTTCATTGTCATTAACTCTTCCAATCCATGAGTATGGGATATCTTTCCATTTGTTCGTGTCCTCTTCAATTTCTTTCATCCATGTTTTGTAGTTTTTCTTATAGAGATTTTTCACCTCTTTGGTTAAATTTATGCCTTATTTTTATTTTTTTGTAGTTACTGTAAATTGCCTTCTTAATTTCTTTTTTGGCTACTTCATTGTTGGTGTATATAAATGCTGCTAATATGTCGTGTGTTGATTTTATATACTGCACCTTTACTGAATTTGTCAAATCTAGGAGATTTTTGGTAAATTCTTTAGATTTATCTAGGTAGAAGATCATATAATCAGAAAAGAGGGCCATTTGCTTTCTTCTTTTCCAATTTGGATGCCTTTATTCTTTTTCTTGCCTGATTGCTCTGGCCAAGATTTCAGTACTATGTTGAGTAAATTTGGGCAAAATTGGGCATCGTTTTTTTGTTTTTGTTTTTGTGTTTGTGTTTTTTTCTTAAACTAATTTGTGATTTGGTTTTCTCTTGCTTTTCTAATTCCTTGAGGTACATTCTTAAATTGTTTATTTGACAATTTTCTACTGTTTTGATGTACATATTTTTAGGGGAAAGGTTTTCAGTTTTTCCTCATTAGTTGTGACATTAACTGTGCATTTCTCATATATGGCCTTTATTACATTGAGATTTGTTCCTTCTGTGTCTAGTTTTTTGAGGTATTTTAGCATGAAGAAATATTGAATTTCATCTAATGCCTTTTTTACATTTATTGAGATGATCATATGGGTTTTATCCTTCATTCTGTTGATGTGATGTATCACATTTTTTGATTTGCAAATATTGAGTCATCATTGCATTCCTGGGATCTCCCACATGATCATGGTGGATTTTTTTTTTTTTTTTTTTAGCATACTGTTGAGTTAGGCTTATTAGTATTTTGTTGATGATCTTTGCATCTATGTGCATCAGGGATATTGGCTTGTAGTTTTCCTCTTTTTGTTGCATCTTTGTCTGGTTTTTGTATTAGGGTAATGTTGGCCTTATAAAATGAGTTATACAGAATTCTTTCCTCTTCAATATTTTGCATTGTTTGAGGAGAACTGATATTAGTTCTCCTTTGAAAGTGTAAAATTGGGCAGTGAAGCCATCTAGTCCTGGTATTTTCTTAGTTGGGTGAATTTTTATTACTTAATCAATCTCATTACATATTATTGGTCTGTTTAAGTTTTCTATTTCTTCGTGATTCAGTCTTGGGTAGGTTATTTAGGTTCAGGAACTTACCCATTTTTTTTCTAAGTTTTCCAGTTTATTAGTGTATAGGTTTATAATAGTCTCTGGTCATCTTTTAAATTTCTGTATTCTCAGTTGTAATGTCTCCTTTTTCATTTCTGACTTTATTTGGGTCTTCTCTTTCTTTTTTCTTGGTTAGTCTAGCAAGCGGTTTCACAATTCTGCTTATCTTCTTTAGAAACCCACTTTTTGTGTTGTTGATTTTTTTTTTAACTTTTAGTCTCCATTTTGTTTAGTTCTGGCTCTGATCTTTATAATTTCTTTCCTTCTACTAAATTTAACTTTGGTTTGTTCCTACTTTCTAGTTTCTAGAAGTGCATAATCATTTATTTGAAAACTTGCTATTTTTTGATGTAGATGTTTATTGCTATAAATTTCTCTCTTAGTATTGCTTTGGCTGTATCCCATAGGCCATTGTATATTTTCTTTCAATTTTTGCTAGTTTCAAGAAACTTTTTAAATTTCCTCTTTAATTTCTTCTTTGACCTAGGGATTTTCCAAGGGCATGTTGTTTAATTTCCATATGTTTGTACAGTTTCCAAAGCTTCTCTTGTTACTGATTTCTAGTTTTATTCCACTGTGGTCTGAGAAGATACTTGATATGACTTAGGTTTTTGTAAAATGTGTTGAGATGTGTTTTGTGTCCTAACATGTGGTTTATCCTGGAGAATGTTTCATTTGCTGATGAGAAGAATGTGTATTCTATAAATTTTGGATGAAATATTCTGTAAATGTCTGTTAATTTCATTTGGTCTAGTGTGCAATTTAAATCCAATGTTTCTATATTAATTTTCTGTCTAGATGATCTAATGCTGAAAGTACAGTATTGAAATTCCTCATTCTTATTGTATTGAAGTTTATCTCTATCTTTAGTTCTTTTTATATTTGGGAGCACCAGTGTTGGATGCATATGTTTAGAATTGATATATCCCCTTGATGAATTGATTCTTTTATTATTACATGGTAACTTCCTTTGTCTCTTTCTATTGTTTTTTATTAAATTCTATTTTATTAGCCAGGCATGGTAGTGCACACCTGTTCCAGCTACTTGGAAGGCTGAGGCAGAAGGATCGCCGGAGCCCAGCAGGTTGAGGCTGCAGTGACCAGAAACAGCCACTGCACTTCAGTCTGGACTACAGAGTGAGACTCTAACTCAAAAAAAAATTCTATTTTATCTGACATAAAAATAGCTACTCTTACTCATTTTTGGCTTCTGTTTGCATGAAATTTTTTTTTCCTCCCTTTACTTCCAATTTACATGTGTCTTTATAGATGAGATGAGTTTTTGATAAGCAGCATATATTTGGGTAATGTATTTTAATCCATCCATCCAATCTATCTTTTAAGTGGAAAGTTTAATCCATTTACATTCAAGGTTATCATTGATATGTGAGGACTTATTCCTGTCATCTAATTAACTGATTTCTGGTTGTTTTGTGTCCTTTGTTCCTTTCTTATTGTTTATCTTTGAGCTGGAGGTATTCTCTAGTGGTAGCATATGAGTTTTTTTACTTTCTTGTTTGCTTGTTTGCTCTACCAGTGGTTTTTATATTTTCATGTCTTTTCATGATGGCTGTTATTGTCACTTCACGTCCAAGTGTAGGACTCCCTTAGGCATTTGTTGTAGGGCCAGTCTAGTGGAGATGAATTCCCTCATCTTTTGCTTGTCCAGGAAACACTTTATTTCCTTTATTAGTGAAGTATAACTTTGCTGGATATAGTGTCCTTATCTGGCAGGAGTTGAGTTTTTTTTTGTTTTGTTTTGTTTTTTCCAGCATTTTAAATATGCCATCCCATTCTCTCCTGAACTGTAAGGTTTCTGCTGAAAAAACCTCTATTAGTCTGCTGGGAGTTACTTTAAAAATGACTGGATGCATTTCTTTCTCTCTCTCTCTTTTTTTTTTTTTTGTCTCTGATTTTTAGCAGCTTGACTACAATGTGCCATGGAGAAGATCTTCTTGAATTGAATCTGTTTGGGAATCTTTGAGCCTCCTGTATCTGGATGTCCAAATATCTTGCTAGACTTGAGAAGTTTTTGCCTGTTATTTTGTTTTGTTTTTATTAATGCTATTTTAGATTCAAGGGATGCATGCTAAGATTTGTTACATAAGTGTATATTATGTGATGGAGAGGCTTGAGCTTCTGAGCCCTCCCTCCTGGTGAGCATAGTACCTGATGGGTGGCGTTTCACTACTTATTCCCCTTTCCTCCCCAGTAGTCCCCTTTAGTAGTCCCCAGTGTCTGTCTTTCCCATCCTTGTGCCTATGTATGCCCATTGCTCAGTGTTTAGTTCCCACTTACAAGTGAGAACATGCAGTATTCAGTTTTCTGTTTCTGTAGTAATTCACATAGAATGATGTCTTCAGCTGCATTCATGTTGCTATAAATGGCATGATTTTGTTCTTTGTTATCACTGCATAGTATTTCATGGTGAGTATGTACCACAGTTTCTTTATCCAATCCACTGTTGATGGACACCTGAACTGGTTCCGTGTTTTCACGATTGTGAATAGTGTTGCAATAAGCATATGAGTATGGATGTCTTTTTGGTAGAACATTGTATGCCCATTTGAGTATATACCCAATAGTGGGATTGCTGGGTTGAATAGTAAATCTATTTTTATTCTTTGAGAATGCCCCAAACTGCCTCCTATAGGTGATGAACTAGATTGCATTTCTACCACCAGTGTATAAGCACTTCTTTTTCTCTACAACCTCACCAACATCTGTTGTTTGACTTTTTAATAACAGCCATTCTGACTGGTGTGAGATGGTAGATCATTTTAGTTTTGATTTGCATTTCTCTGATGATTAGTAATGTTAAGCATTTTTCATATTTTTGTTGACTATTTTTATGTCTTCCTTTGAGAACTGTCTGTTCATGTCCTTTGCCCCCCTTTTTAATGGGCTATTATTATTTTTTTCTGTCAGTTAATTTGTGTTCCTTATAGATTCTGAATATTAGGCCTTTGTCAGATGCATAGTTTTGCAAATATTTTCTCCCATTCCAAGGGTTGTCTCTTAATTGATGGTTGCTTTTGCTGTCCAGAAGCTTTTTAATTTGATAAGGTCTCACTTGTCAATTTTAGTTGTTGCTGCATTTGGTTTTGAGGATTCATCATGAATTCATTGCCTAGACCAATGTCCAGGAGAGTGTTCCCTAAGTTTCATTCTAAGATTTTTATAGTTTGAGGTCTTATATTTAAGTCTGTTGTACATATTCAGTTAATTTTTATATATGGTGGTAGGTAAGGATACAGCTTCCTTCTTCTGCATATGATTAGCCAGTTTAGCCAGTTTGCTGAGCACCATTTGTTGATTAGGGTATCCATTCCCCATTATTTGTTTTTGTGAGCTTTGTCAATGAGTTTAGGTCAGCATTTTTATTTCTGAGTTCTCTATTCTGGACCATTGGTCTATGTTTCTATTTTTGCATCAGTACCATGCTGCTTTGGTTACTGTAGCCATGTGGTGAAGTCTGAAATCTGGCAGTGTGATGCCTTCAGCTTTGTTGTTTTTGCTTAGAATTGCTTTGGCTATTTGGGCTCTTTTTTGCTTCCACATGAATCTAAGTGTTGTCTTCTCTAGGTGTGTGAAAAATGATGCTGGTAGTCTGACAGAAGATGCATTGAATCTATAGGTTGCTTTAGGTAGTATAGACATCTTAATGATATTGGTTATTCTAATCCATGAGCTTGGGATATCTTTCCATTTGTTTGTGTCATCTTTGGTTTCTTTCAGCTGCTATTTTAGTTCTTGTAGAGATAACTCAGCTCCTTGGTTATTCTGAGGGTGTTTTTTATGTGGCTATTGTGAATGGGACTGTGTTTTTTTCGTTTGTTTCTCAGTCTGTTTATTGTTGATGTATATAAATGCAACTGATTTTTAAGAGTGGATTCTGTATCCTGAGACTTTACTGAAGTTGCTTATCAGCGCTAGAGGTTTTTTGTGGAATATTTTGGGTTTTCTAGATTTAGAATCATATCATCTGTGGAGAGATAATTTATTGATTCTTGGACCTAGACCTTTAACTCCTTGGATAAGAATCAGTTATACCACTCAGATATAATTATTATTATAATTTTGACACAGATTCTTCCAATTATGATACATGCTTAGTTTATCTTGAAGTGTTAATTGCAAACATGCATTGATTAAAATTACAGATTTTAAGTTATCTTATCGAAAGTTGTTTTATTTTCTTCTTCCAAGGGGAGATGGCTGAGGAGGAAGTTTGACAATATTTTCTTAAAATCTTTTATGGACTAAAACAATTGGAGTCATACTCTACATTCTGTAATTGTTGAGACTTTAAAAATAGACCTATATGTTAGAGTACATGGAAGCAAAATTATTGATGTGGGAAAACCTTAACTTTGTACGATAGTTCTACTTTAGAACAGATTTTTTTAAGACAGTTGCCTCTCAACTTTTATAAGAATATGTCAACATTTCCCTTAGTTTATCTACTTTTTTTTTTTTTTTTTGAGCTGGAGTCTCACCCTGTTGCCCAGACTGGAGTACAGTGGCCGCTCCCAGCCACCGCAGCCTCGACCTGCTGGGCTCTGGCAATCCTTCCACCTCAGCCTTCCGAGTAGCCGGAATTACAGGCATGCGCTACCACGCCCGGCTGATTTTTTGATTTATTGTACAGATGAGGTCTCGCTGCCCAGGTGAATCTCGAACCCGCAGGCTCAGGCAACCCACTCACCTCAGCCTCCCAAAGGCATGGGATTACAGGCTGGACCACCGAGCCCGGCTAGTTTATCTTACTTTTAAAGTAGTAATAGAGAACATCTGTATGCAAACTCACTTCTGTTTTGAGTATTTTAGAGGGATTTTTCTAAAGAATATAGTTTAATTCACTTGTCAAATATTCTAAAATTTAATTTTAGATTAAGCCAGTAATCAATTAACTCTGTAGTCGGACATTATTATTTTGGTATTCTGTAGAATTACTTTGAGAATTAACTATTGAATTCAGAAAGGTGATTTTGGCAAGCATAGTCTTAATAGAACAGTGGGGGATGACAGCCTGATTAGAATGGCCTCAAGGGTGAAATTTTGGATGAGCATAAACAATTTTTTAGAGAATGTTTTTAGTCAAGAGAAGGAGAGACCTGGAAAGAGAAATGGGGTTATAAGAGGTTTTTTTTTTTCTTTTGGGGAAATATTAGCAGGTTTCTCTACTGATGCAAAGAATAGTAGAGAAGGAAACATTAATGCTTTAAGATAGAGAAGGTAGACTTGTTGTGCAATGCTCTGGGAAGTTGAATAGGGATAGAACCCAGTGCACTAGTGGAGAATGTTGCCTGTGTACTTGAGAAGAATGTGTATTAAACTGTACTTGGGTGCAGTATTCTATACATGTCTGTTAGGGGCATTTTTAAAAATAATTATCATTTGTTTATATAGGAATGAAGTATTAGACTGAGAAAAATAAAGAGAACAACTCTGGTTGAGAGGAATATTGGTTAAATAAGTTACATATACAGAAAACAAGAAAATATTTGAGTATTTCCTAAAAAAAATGTGGCCCCTATTCCCACCTCTGGATCTTATCCCACCTTAGGATAGTATAAGATCATGTTCTTTTAACTAGACAAGTATGTACATTCCAGAAAAGGGCGAGGATTCAAGGATAAAGAACGAGGCTTTGCAGTTGACAGACTTTTTCCTTCTCATAGAAAAATAACATACTATAAAACATTTTTTCAAATTGGTACCTGTCATAAGAATTAATATTCTCCCTAGGCATTAAAAATACATAATTTAATATGACACTTGGTTAAGTTAACAAACCAATATCCTTTAGGCTATGTGTTTTATCCTGCTTCACTTTGTTTTTATGTTTTTCTTTATGTAGTTTAGCTTACTTCCTTAGTACTATTTTCAGTTTATTGGGGGGAGGAAGAGGGAGGATTCTTTTGTTTTTCATGTGGCCCTGGAATTTCAATGGTTGATTGCCTCCGTTTTAATGATAATGAATATCCCATTGGTCTTAGTTACCAGGACTATTATTTAATTTTTCTGTCTCTGTTTTCTGTTGTTTTTCCCTTTGAGGAACAAATAACTGGAAGACAAATGAGAATCCTTACATTCACATGCTGGTGGTATATGTTGATTATTAGAACAATTTTGTTATCTTCTTTTTCAACTAAAATATTGCCTCACTCAGTTCTTCTCTCCCTTCTCCCTTTCCTTTTCCCTCTTTTCCTCTCTTTCTGAACCCTCTCTCCTGCTTCCCCTTCCTTCCTTCCTTCCTTCTTCTCCCTCCTTCCTTCTTTCCCTCTTTCCTTTCCTTCCTGTTTTTCAATAATACTTATTGACTCTTCCCTACCTATATACATTTTTCTAGGGAGAATGTAAGGGAACATCGCATTTTTCATTGAAAGGGAGAAAAACCCAATTTAAACTAGCTTATATTTAGAGATTTATAGGCTCATTTATTTCAAAGATCCAGGGGATGTGTACATATAGGCAGTTAGATTTAGGGGCTCCAGTCATATGATTGGGACTCTGTGTACTTTCTCTCTTAGCTCCGTTTATTCCTGCTTGGCCTCTCTCTCTCTCAATGTGGTAGTAAGATGGCCAACAACAGTTCCAGAAATCTCCTGGCTTAGTAACCCTTGTAGAGAGAGTAGCTTCTCTGCTCTAATATCCATGTACTATCATCTTGGAAGAAATACATTAATCTGCTCTGCTTTGATCAAGTGGACACTCCTGAAATCACTACCATGATCAGGGGATGAGGTATTGTGGTGGGAGGTGAGAAAATGAAATATTATGATTTTTACCAAGACCACATGGAGTCCTGATGGTGAAGAATGAACTATAAGAACCAGTTTCACAAAGAACATAGTACCACATGTTCTCACTCATAAGCAGACCCCGAACATTTACCTTAATACTATAAGAAAGGGATTGGCAGTAGTGGGATATTGCCAGGGTGGGGTGGGGGAGGGGGACACAACATCAATTAGGCTACCTTATCTCAAACCAGGCAAAGAGGGGACCAAAGGGAGGCCCAAAGTTTACCTGTACGAAAACCTCTTGAATACCTAATCCTGAATTGTACCCCACATCTTTAAAATTAAAAAAAAGAGCAAGTTTTGTCTTTAAATAAAAATCTGTAAGGATCTTTTGGAATTAATGATTCAACTTCTTGAATCTGGAAGCAGAAATAATTTTACAAATACAAACTGCAAGCACCTCAACAGGAGGAAAATTATCATGATGTGCTGCAGGGAATACAAGACTTCATTATGAACCATTGCTACTCTGCAATTTAGCATACTGAAGTTCCAAGGAGAAAAGGCAACTTTTTAAATAACAGCTTTATTGAGAGAGAATTCATGTGCCACAAAATTCACCCTTTTAAATATACAGTTCAGTGGTTTTGGGTATACTTACAAGAGCTGTGCAACCATCAGCATTATCTAATTTTAGAACATTTTTATCACCTTAAAATGAAAGCTTTAGCAGTCACTTCCTATATTTCCTTCCCAAGCCCCTGACAACTACCAGTTTCCTTTCTGTCTCTATAGATTTGCCTATTTAGGACATTTCAGATAAATATGTGAATTGTTTGAATTCATATAATGTGTGACCTTTTGCAACTGTCTTCTTTAACTTAGCATAATATCTTCAAGATTCATGTTAAAGTATGCAGCATTGCATCATCTTTCTTTATGACTGAATAATATTCCATCTTATTATGGCTATACCATCTTTTGTTTATTCATTCATCAGTTAACGGACTTTTTATTATTTTCACTTTTTGGCTATTGTGGCTATTATGAGTAATGCTTCTATGAACATTCATGCCTATGTTTTTGTGTGGACATATGTTTTCAATTCTCTTGGCTATATTCCTAGGAGTAGAACTGCTATATTATTTAGCAACCATACATTTAATATTTGAGTAACTGAGGAAGTCAGCTTTGATGGTTTTATCAGTTGTGCATTCTAATATTCCTACGTATCCTAACACAAATGGGAAACACATTTCTCCAGCTCTTTTTCCTTTACCAAAAGGTATTCCAAGGTAATCTGTTCCAAACACTGCCTGTCATAATTTCTCCCACATTCTAAAAGGTATCATGGCTGAGTGGTCTCTCTGAAGATCACTCCAGTCCATCAGTCTGTATCAACCAAAGGACCCAGCTACAAGCTGGGTAAGATGGTAAGAACAAAGGACAGGAAAGAAGCACTGAGTTAAATGAAAATAGAAACCATCATAAAATCTATAGTTTCATTTTGTATCATTCAGGGACCAGTTCAGTAAATTCTTTAGGTATTTTAAGTTGACAAAAACTAAATACAGAGAATTAGACACATTTTATTAAAAGGGTTTGAGAAACAGAAATTGGAGGGTCAGTGCCAAGCTTCTGGTTTCCAAGTTGAATAAATCCATCTTTCTCATTCAGACATTAAAATCCGCTAATTAACCCAGAAATGAGGAAACTATGAAAGCATCTCATAGATTCCTTGCTCCACAGAGATGGTGAATAGACAGGACCATGGAATTCAGATGCTACCAACTCATGTCTACCCTCCAAACTGTTTTTCCTTGAACTGTTATGGAAAGAACAGCCTCTTCTCTCATTTCCTTCTGAATCTCCTACAAGTACACATCATCTGCAGAACATAAATGGTATGGAAGCCTGGGAAGTACAGGCTTTAGCATCCCAGCCCAACAATATACAGGAGAGGACATGCTGGGAGAAATGGTGGCCCAGTGCCAGTTGACAATATCTAGCACATCTTTAAATCATACAATCTAAACATTAAGTCATATACATATTTATGTATATAGAAAATGTTAACATTTGAGGGCTCTCTAGTGGAGTATTGGTCAACTGCTAAAGTGAGTCAACATTCTTCTTGCTCCATTTGTCTCTTCCTACTCCATTACCCTCTTAACTTTTTTTTTTTTTTTTTTTTGAGTAGAAATCTCATTCTGTGTCCCAGGCTAGAGTGCAGTGGCACACTCACAGCCACCGCAGCATTAACCTGCTAGGTTCAGGTGATCCTTCCCCCTCACCTTCTAAGTAACTGGAACAACAGGCACGTGTCACCATGCCCGGCTAATGTTTCATTTATTGTAGAGACAAGGTCTTGCCAAGTTGCCCAGGCTGGTATCAAACCCCTGGGCTCAGGCAATCCTCTCACCTCTGCCTCTCAAAGCTGTGATTACAGGTGTGAGTCACTGCACTCAGCTTAACTCAACTTTTTTTCCATTTGTTTTCTAAATCCACTCACTGACCTAGGACAACCAGTACCTAAAATAGTTTAATGATATAACAGAAACTTTATAGATATTAGTTATTTGAATGAATGAGTACCTAATTCCATTATAATGGTTAATTTATCTCATATGTCAACTCGACTGGGCCACAGAATATCCAGATTAAACATTATTTCTGTGTTCTATTTCTGAGGGAGTTTCAAGGTGAGATCAGCATTTGAATCAGAGGACTCAGTAAAGTAGATTGCACTTTCCAAGGTGGATGGGCACCTTAGAATAAAAAGTGGAAAAAGAAGGAAATTGACTCATTTTTTTTCTTGCCTTACTGCTTGACATGGAACAACTTTTCTCGTCTTTTCCACCCTTGGACCAATATTGACACCATTGACCCCCTTGGTTCTCAGTTCTTCAGAATTGGGCTGAATTACATCACTGACTTTTCCTGGATCTCCAGCTTGGGATGGCACACTGTGGGACTTCTCAGTCTCCATAATCGTATGAACCAATTCCTCATTATAAATCTCCTTTTAGTATAAGTATATATCTTATTTTGTAAATACATAAAATAAACACACTTCCATTTAAATTTTGTCTCCTTTTGATTCTATTTATCTGAAGAACTTCTCTAATACTAGTATTCTCTTCATTATTGCTCCTTTTTCCCAACCATCTTTGGTCTTGCCATTTCTATAACCTTAGGTAGGAATGCCTTAAGTCAGCAGCATCTCCTTGTTTTTAAGGGTGGTTAAATTATGCCTTAGCATCTGTCACAAGTTTAAGGCTAGGCAATTATTCTCAACTGAAGTTATTTGGCCATCCAGAGGACATTTGTTGTGGGAGGTGCTACTGGCAACTAGACAATAAAGGCCAGCAATGCTGCAAAACATACTACTCTGTGCAGAATAGCCCTCAAAATATGATCAGACCCCAAAAGGCAATAGTGTTGATGTTGAAAACCTCTAGGTTAGAGTGTGGAAGAAGAAAAGAAAAAAGAAAAAAAAAAGAGAATTAAGTGCAAAAGGAAGGAAGGAATAAAGATGAGATCCAGGAGGGGTCGACCAACTTTATCTGTAAAGGACCAGATGGTAAATATTTTAGGCTTTGAGGGCCATGAGATCTCTATTGCAACTATTCAGCACTGCTATTGCAGCAGGAAAGCAGCCATAATCAATACATAAATATATATTTTTCAAACTATTATCCAAGTGGGGACTAGTAGATATAAGAGTAACAGTAATTATAGCTAACGTTTATTGAATGATCAGTTTTTTCTGGGTTTTATTATTGTTGTTGTTTTTGAGTTGGAGTCTCACTCTGTTGCCCAGACTGGAGTGCAGTGGCCGCTCCCGGCCACCGCAGCCTCGACCTGCTGGGCTCCAGCGATCCTTCTGCCTCAGCCTTCCAAGTGACTGAAAATAAAGGCGCACGCTACCACACCCGGCTAGTTTTTGATTAATTGTAGAGATGAGGTCTCACCAAGTTGCCCAGGCGGGTCTCGAACCCGTGGGCTCAGGCAATCCACTCACCTTAGCCTCCCAAAGCATGGGATTACAGGTTGAGCCATCAAGCCCAGCTAGTATTTTCTATATATGCATCTTTTACATGCATTTTGGTATTTGATCCTCACAACAACCCATTGGCATGGTTACTATTTTGATCCAGATGAGAAAACAGCAATGGAGAGATTAAGGGCATTCAACACTCAAGTAGCTGATATTCAAACTCAGGTCACTGTAATTTCAAAAGTCATGTTTTTACACTAACATAGATTAAAATGGAGATTAGAGTGATAAACTCTCTAGGTTCAAATCTTAATTGGTGCCAGATGCTACTTTTATAGCCTTGGGAAATTTCTGTAACTTCTCCATCTCAGTTTTTCCATCTGTAAAATAGGGAAAATAACAATGTCTACTTCATGGGGGGGTGTAAAGATTAAATGTAAAAATTAGTGTATGTGGAGTGTTGGTGTTTGGAACACAGTCCTTGGCAAAAAAAAGTTTGTTAGTGATGATGATTTAGCTGTGTTTTATAAAGCTCCACTGGTAATTTGAATCTTCTCCCTTCTATTTCCTCCTCATCCCAATCTCCTTTGAGAATTATTGTTCTAGATTTTTGCCCTCTCTATTTATCTATTCTTAGGCTAACACTTTACCAACCCAGAGGGTAAACTTTAGGAATGCCGCAGCCTTCGACCCCTCTATACGCCTCATCCCTGCTTCCCAAACCTTCAACCCTGCAGCCTTCGACCACGCTATACACCTCATCCCTGCTTCCTAAACCTTCCTTGCCTGCCAGTTTTACATCAATGGTTTATTATTTAAACCCCTAGTTTATAATTATACAGGTACATAGCAATGATCTGGAATACAAAAGTAGGCTGCCTGGAGGGAAAGCATTACTGATCCTGCTTTTTGCTATATGATCTTGCTTATCATATTTTCCAGTTAATTCTTTAAATTAGAGGGTTAATTTTTAAAATTAAAATTAATTTTAAATTTACAGTGGTTTAATTTTGGAAACATCATATTAAATCTTTGTCCCTATGAATACTGTGATGAAACTAAACAAGCAAAGTAGTAAACTGTGCTTGGTATAGATTTATATATTGGGCATTAGCCTTTTAGAAACCAGGTTGTGTTTGAGAAGGACCTGGTGATCTAGTGGACTTATTATGACAAAGTACAAATAGCTCTTTTTCACACGAAGAGAATTAAAGAATTTGTCCTCAGTTTTAATGCTTAAGATGTAATGAAACAGTATAAAGAAGGAAATGGAATGAAATAGAATGTATTGTAGGCAAATTGGAATCTTTTATTTACTATCCCCTTCAAACCTGTATTTTTCCTCAAAATGTATTTAATTTATAAAACAGAAGGAAAAACCATCTTCTGAATATGTCCACTTAGAACAATACATAAAATTCAAGTGCTGCTTCTGATTGTGGTCAGAATTGGAAGTTAGGATGTTAATCTCAAGAGGATAGTGGGATTTTTTTACTGATAATTTATGATGTTATATGTTTTTGCTTCTGAAATTATTTGAAATAATATTTTTAAACTTTTGTCTGGAAATTTCTTCTTTTTTGTCTTCCCCCTCCATGTCTTCATTTATATTGGCTAGTTTAGCTGTATGAATTAAGAAGTAGTAGTTAAGAAACAGCAACAGAAAAGTTTATAAAGCTTCTGAGTACATGATTAGGGCACATGCTTGTATAAATAAAGTCAAAACTAAAATTTTGATTGTTCCCATATGTTTCAATTCTCATCAAGCCAATTCTAAATTACCTTATATTTCTGAGAGTTCCAAATAAATTTATATTTTCTAGATATAACAGATTGGAATATAGTAAGTTACTATCTCTTCAGCCCATTGTATTTGCATTGTGGCTCTACTAAGCTTTAAGTGCCATATTAAACATATTCTCACCACCAGCTTCTGTGAAATTGATGTCTTTAATCAAGTCACGCATATAAATTTGATCAGTGCTATTCTGTATGGATTAGGATCTAAGGGTTTATACATAAAAAGTATCTATGAGAAGATATATCCTCAGATATGCAGAGTCATGCTGGGGCTATCCATGGGTCTCCGCATTTTCACACTTTGATTGCCAGGTGAGGTCAAAGCTAAATTCTAATTCCATTTAGTTTTATGGAATAATCTGCCTTCTCTCTTTCCTGAACAGTTTCCAATTATTTAGCTTTCTTTCCTCTAAAATCCATGGAGCAGAGTTAAGCAGTATGTTCCCTATAATTTCATAGCATATTTGAAGGAGCTTTGAAAGGAATGAAGCAAGATGAGAGAGTACCAAGCATGAAAAAGGCCAGGTTCTTGAATCTTATTTGTGATGTGTTAAATTATTTAAAGAATGCTGCAGTCATTTTTATTCAAGAGTAAAGTGACACTGGAAAACAATATCTTTTCAAGGTAATTGTTTAGAATTATTTTTTAGAGAAGAAGAGAGTGCTCTTTTTTATAAGAGTAAAGGTAACAGTCAGCCCTTTCTTTGGCTAATTCATGCACTCCATGAGTAAAACTTAAGCCTAGGTTACTTTGGTAGGATTTAAAGTAGTAAGACATATGTGAATAAAATGATATTAGGTGTGTGTAATTCTGAATAATAAAATAAAGATTAAGATGGTAATATTGGTCCCTCAAGTACTGGTATTTAAACTTTAAAAATCAATCAAGAAAGAAGATTAAGTGGTGTTTCTTTGGTACTAAAAATGTAAAGCTGAGACCAAATTGTTCTATTTTCACAGATTTAAGATACAAAGAATGATATTTAAAGACACTAAAATGACTATTAAATTATCTTCAGTTTGTAAAGAATCTCTTATGAAGTACACTTAGATGAAATCCCTGAGTATATTAAATACTCTATTAGTATCTTCCTTCATAAACAAAGAGGAACAATTTAAAAGCTTTGCAAGATGTATAAACACTGTACTTAGTAAAAGTAGTTTCTGTTTATAAGTCTCTCTCTATAGTGCTTGTAAATTAGGCTACCAAATGCTTAGTAGAGGAAACAGATTCACAGAATTAAACTATAACATTTGAATACACTAAGCATTTTTAGATAAATTTAAAAACCATTCTCTTATAGTGTCTCTATTTTGTTTTAGCCACTCAATATTGTTTTTCACTGTTTCCAGCACTTGTTGCCTTGGCTGTTCTCCTGCTCCAGCTTCTGGATATTTTGCAAAAAAGCTCTCCATCTAGAAAAGAGAGAAGTAATTAGGAAAGTCATTTTAAGCTAAATTATTCTTCAAGAATTTTATTTACAAACTGAATTTGTTTCTTTCTTACCTGGAAATTTGGTATCACTGCACGACACTGAGCTACATCTCTTGGTTCATTGTTCAGATGAAGCCCACCTCTCAGATTAGCGATTGTTACTTAAGGGTTTTGGACCATGGCAGAATATCAAGCCAGAACAGGCTCTGACATGTTAGGGAAGGAGGGCAGCATGTCAGCGGCTGCCATGCCCATTACTGTTTTTGCTGTGTTCTCTATTTTCTGTGAATTCCTTGAGTGTTCCCTGGAAAATCTGGCCTATGGAATTATGGTTTTGCCTAACCTTTCACCTTCAGGAGTCTGAAGTATTTTCTTAGGCTTTCAGTTCACATAAAAGGACTCATGGAGAAAATCTTTGTTAGACTTGGCTCTATCCTTCCTCTGACCTCCAAAACCCTCCCCCAAACATAACTGTTCTATTATTTACTATACAAAAATAATTATTTTTTTAACAATACAGAAGACTCAACATCTTAATGTCTAACACACTGATACTGAAACTTCAACATTAATGGATATTTTTCCCCTCTGGGAACTGATATATTTGAAATCTGAAAGATTTGGGGTTAGTTTTGAAATTCAAAAACTATAAATTCTGAATGAACTCAAATCTTGACCCACTTATTCCAGAATCACATTTACCAGGAAAGGAAAGGCTTTTTGCCCATACTTTGGTAAACTGAATGTTCTCATGTGGCCTTCTCAGTTTCCCAGGTCTTCCCTTTCTCAGCTTTTAAACTTTCTTGGAGATCGTTTGAATTATTTTTCAGATTAAAAAAAAGGTATACATTTTATTAGATACAATAATTATTTCTCACTTCAGTATGTAAACTTATCAAGATAAGTAAGCAAAAATGTCATGTCATGTTTCAAATAAAATATTTCAAAAATGCAGAAATAAAAATAATTGTTTCTTATTGTTTTCTATGATTTGAAGAGAGAAAATACCATTTGTATTTGGAGGGGGGAAAAAGTTTGGTTCTACTCCTAGAAAAATATAAAGGAGCATATCTTCATACCTGCCAGAGTTGTAATTCAGTGTTGAATGGCTCTGCTATTGTGACAATCCGGCCAAGGTTTCTGTCATTTAGTGTATATCTAAAGAGAAATTTAGAGAGGTAAAAACAAGTATAAGTGTACATAACTTTACATATTTTCTCTAAATGCAGATGCTTCCTTTTATTTTATTGTTTCTTAAAAATTAATTTTCAAAGTAAGACAGTAAAAAGACCCATTTCACTTAAAATAATTATATTCAAGATAAATTTTTAATATATTCTGACTTCTTTTTGTAGACAGAGTCACAACACTTTCTCACATTTGGTAGACTGCCTGTTGACTCTCCAAATCTATTCTTTTTTCTTATACAAGTGAGTACCCAGCTAGAGACTGCGATTCTCAGCCTTTCTCATAGCCTGGTATAGATAGGTGACCTAATTCTTCAACTCCTGGCTTAAAGAAAGGGAATTTGTTTGCCTTAAATTTTTTTTTTTTCTTCCTTTCCCACAAGCTGGAACATAAACAATACCAATGATTCAGCTTCAGCCACACAGATAAGATAATGGCCTAGCCTCACAAAGCAGAACCACCCTAACTACTGGAACTGCTGGCTTCAGGAGTCTAACTTGAGTGAGAAATAATTACCCATATCCACTGTTCAGCTGCTGCATTTCTGTGTTTCTGTTACAACAGAACAACTCCAGCGCCATTATCCTAGCTAATACTCTATGCATCTTCCTGCTGGTACAGAAGTTTTAACATAGACAATTTATTCTGCTTTCAAAAAACTTTAGGAGGTACTTGCATGTTGGGGAATGTGACCTACCTCTGGCTAACTAAGCAAAGACACCAAAATTAAAGCTCCAAGATAAAATTTTAGAGATGATATTCTATTCCTGGTTTTTTTGCATAATCTCTCTCTCTCTCTCTCTCTCCCTTTCTTTCTTTCTTTTCTTTTTTTTTTTTAGTAAGAGTCCCATTCTGACCCAGGCTGGAGTGCAGTGGCACACTTACAACCACCATGGGCTTGACCTGCTGGGCTCAGGTGATCCTTCTGCCTTAGCCTTCCAAGTAGCTGGAACCACAGGTGCGCACCACCACGTCCAGCTAATTTTTTTATTTACTGTAGAGACGAGGTCTCACCAAGTTGCCCAGGCTTCTCTCAAACCCCTGGACTCAGGCAATCCTCTCGCCTTGGCCTCTGAAAGGCCAGGATTACAAGCATGAGCCACTGCACCTGGCTGCATATTCTCTCTTAAAGAGCAAGAATTAGAAGTTTTCTTACAGATCATAATACAATTGGTCATGATAGAGGCAAAAATCTCATCAACTAATTACACTGTAAGAAAAACAACACAAAACTATGTATAAGCCTTGAACCACTGGAATGTTGGGAGGGATACAAGAAAATATCTATAAAACAGTAAGAGAAATTTTGCATTTAAATTGTGTTACATAGCAAAAGTAGAAATCATGAAAATAGAAACTGATAAAGTTTGTTTTATACAAATTTGAAAGGTTTATACTAAACAGGGCACAATGGTTCATTTCCTGTAACCCCATGGACTCAGGGGGCTGAGATGGGAGGATTGCTTAAGCTCAGGAGTTCAAGACTAGCCTGGACAACGAACAAACATTTATACTAGAAAGAAAACCTGCCATATATAAAATTAATAGCACTAACTGGAAAAAAATAGTATAACCTAAAGAATAAAAAGTAAATATTTTTACTATATAAAGAACTCTTACAGACTGGTAAAAGGTTGAAATATGCTAGCATAAATTATTTAGCAAAGGAATGAAATTTATCAATGAGAAAAGATGAAATGTTCTAATAACCATGATCTTCAGTATACTGTATACAATGCCCACTCTTATCATCACTGAATTTATATCCACTTTTTTTTTAATTTCTAATGTCATTAGTCATTATTTAAAATGTCATTATTTAATGACATTTCTAATGTCATTAGTCATTATTTAAAATGAGGCATTTAGAAACACTGTTCCTAAATGTGTGTACTTCCTTGCCTTTGACACATTTCCTAGATTGTTCCAATCTCTCAAACCATTTCACCTAGCCCTCTGGATCTGTCCCTTTACAGAGAACAGTATGTCTCATTTAGAGAGTATATATTTTTCTGCATCCTTTGTAGCACCAGGTCAGGAAATGGGGTCAGTGTGCTCATGCTCCCCATCGCTACTTCCAGACCATAACTCTTCCACCCTCTTTAAAAACCTCTGTTCCTTCGGGTTGAGTGCAGTGGCTCACCACCTGTAATCTCAGCACTTTGAGAGGCCGAGGTGAGCCCAGGAGTTTGAGACCAGCCTGGAAAATACAGTAAGACCTCGTCTCTACAAAGAATAAAATATTACTCAGATGTGGTGGTGCACATCTGTAGCCACAACTACTCAAGAGGCTGAGTTGGAAGGATCACCCAAAAGGTTGAGGCTGCAGTGAGCCATGATCATGCTGCTGCACTCCAGCTTGAGCAACAGAGTGATTCTCTGACTCAAAAACAAGCAAACAAAATAATCCCTCTGTTCCTCAGACACCTGACTCCTAGTCTTTCTCTCTACACCAAGCCATGACATCATCCTGGGTGATTTCAAGGGCCACACAATGATCACTGTAACATGTTAGCTACGTAGTTTCTGACCTTGTTTCCTATGATATTTTCTTCACTCAACTTTAGCTACCAAGGTTTCCACAATGTCATGTGATTACTCCTAAGTAACCTGCCTCTAATTTAGTAGAAATAAATACTACTGGGCTAGAGGATGCGTTTATATTTAGGGTTTCTGACAAATGGTACAAAATTGCCATCCAGAAATTGAATAATAACTGCCTATTTTTCCAACCTAGGCTGCTCAGTGTTGTTATTTCTGAACATCCTAATTCATGCACCCTCTACAACATAATATATCTTTCAGTTTCCGCTAGAACTGTTCTGAGACTTCACCTTCATTTTTGGCCCATTGAATGTCCCCTCTGCTACTTCCTCCCAGACCATCAGCTCTTCCTTTACTTCCACTTATTTATTTATATAGTTTAGATTCCATGGTTTACAATTTTAAATAATATTTTTGCCTAAGCCTTAAGCTTTCTTGAATTTTAATCATTTATGTCAAAAAAGTACACATGTATTTGTGTGATTCTTAATATTGGTCTCTATCACTAGACACTAAGGAGGAGAACCAGGTCTATGTCTCTCCACTATTGCATCTCCAATGCCAGTCATAATGCCTAACACATAGTAGGTGCTTCACAATATTTACTGAATGAAATCATTACAATTTAAAGTGAAATATCAGTTTTTGTACATTCAATTAGAAAGGATGTTTAGAAATAACAACACGGAGTAGGCAAGGTTGGAAAAATAGGCAGTTATTCAGTTTCTGGATGGCAATTCTATACCATTTATCAGAAACCCTATAAACACATCCTCTAATCCATTAGTATTACTTCTAGTAGTATTTGTATTCTAAATAAATTGTCAAGCACATTCAAAAAAGACAAAGAGATTCAGTTTCAAAGATGTTCATCAGTACATTATGTACAGTAGCGAAAGAAATAATTCTGTTGTCCAACAGATATGAATTGGCTAAATAAGTGAAGATATATATACAAATTGAAACAGTATTAAGCTACTGAAATTAACACTAAGGATTCACACTTAAAGACATAACTATAAGGTGATGTGGAAAAAAGCAAGTTTTTATAAAACCATATGTATCATTATTTCATTTCTGTAAATTAAATAAATAAACTGCCATAGGAAAAACAAAGGAAAAACAGTAACATGACAATAGAAGTTATTTCAAGGTGGTTGCATTACAGGTAATTTTTGGATTCTAATTTTTGCTTATTTGCATTTTGTTCAAAAAAAGTATCAGTTTTATAATAGGAAAACGGGAATTTGAAAAAGTAAATCACACTAAATTGCTGCAATGAGACTCTATAAGTTCAAAGAAATTCTACTAATTTCAGTAACAAAAAATTTTTTCAGTGACCTTCTATAATTTCTACAATATTCCTCTGTGTTTTGACTTAAAATTAAAGCACATGTTTAGGAGCTAGCAATGAATAGATTGAATACAAACTGAAATCATCTGTGTAAATACTAGAAATATGAGAGCAAAATATGTTCATACCTAGAAACCAATATCATATAAACTATAGAAAATAGGGGAAAAATATACAGTATATTTATATTAGTTATTTTAAAACTAAAATAAGGACTTAATTATATTTTAAATCATTTGAAAATATTATATAAAATTTTATTCTTAGACTTAATGTGTAATATTAAATACTTAAATATTTAGCATTAAACATAAGTAAGATTATGGTATCAAAAAGAAATGATTTTGATACATACAAAACTTTTAAGATCTTATTAAACTATTTTATTTATGAGGTAGTGTTTAAATAGTTTCAGTCATGTCCTATAGGTTTAGTTTTTCATATGTAGTCATAAACAAAAATCACACCACACTATTGACTTATTGGGTCCATTCAACTTCATAGTTTCATCTAAAAGTTTAGTGGAAAAAAGAAAAGCAAAGAATAATTTCTGAAGTATCTCTGGAACTCTGTGGTTAAGTCTCAAACTGGCAAGGACATTAGTGGTGTGACCATCAGTTGTCATAAAAATCACACAATAAAAACTTTATTTAAAAAGCAGCTTATTTATATTAGGATGACAATAAATATTTGGGAAATAGAGGTTGTAAAACTACTCATCCTGAAATTTGGAACATGTTTAAGTGTTTACAAATATTTGGATAAAGTTTGGCTCATTTCTATTTAATTTGTCCTACCCATTTTATGGAGAAATTCTATTTATTCAAATCAAACATAATTAATATTGGATGTTTGTGTGTGTTAGACATGTGGTTATTATATAACTTTATGTTTGGGGACATTGGAATAATATCTCATGAGAAACCGTTAGGCTATGAAGAAATACTGAAAACCTTGGGCGAGGGTTTTGGAACTAGTTCGGGAAATAGTTTATTATTTTGTCAGAAAAATTCAGTTTATTAGGCCTAATACATTTATTTTAAGGCCAGATGTATATGACCTTTGTGACAAGGTAAAACCTATTTTTCCTACCTCCTAGTATTTCTAGAGGTATAGCAGTGAGCTGATTTTTAAAAATGAAAAATGCATTATTTGAAATAAATCACACTAGAGCTATTCAAGTAGGCCTTGAGAAATACTTTAATAAATAATGAGTGAATGACCATTTTATTTTACAAAATAGAGCATTATTTACTTATCTTTTTCATAATATCTCAGAAGTAAGTGTTGTGCTTCAGCTACATAGGTTTCTTGCAGCATACATATGCAAAGAAGAGAGAGTTTTATGGTGTTTCCAATTACAACAGTGTGCACAGTACATGTCATTAGGCATACATCTTTCAAAATGCAGAGTGTTATTATGCGTGATATGAACTATTATGTCCAGATAACATGTTCTTACTAGGTAGATTTATTAATTCTAAACCAAGCGCTTCACTGAAACAATTATAAACAGATGAACAATGCACATCACACACACACACACACACATATCAACCAGTCTTCGCAGAGATGAATAAGCAGTTACACCCAACAGTCACAAGAATAGGAAAGGCAAAAATTTAACATAAATAGGCAGAACCAATGTAATGTGTCTTTGTTGAGAGATCCTTCTGGATCTCAGAAGGAAAAGAAAGCAAATGGACACAATAGCGCTCTGGTGAATTGCAGGGTAGAAAGAGAAAAGTAAGAATTATCATTGTAGCTGGTATTTCTCATAAGGCAGTTATTATCAACTCAGCAGTGCTGCTGGATTGACAGGAGAGATTAGGAGAGTATAACAGATACTTATAACAGCAGAGATTAGGAGAGTATAACGGCTATTTTCTAATGTGGGGATTATGGATGATAAAGGTCTATTCATCAAAGTTTACAAGTTTACTGGGGCATATTTATTTTATATTCTATTTCATCCCTGTGAAGAAAATGCCTTTTTAATAGAAATTGAGCATTATGTTTAGAGACTTAGAACCAAGAACAGCAATATTTCTTATGCATGGGGTTAAAGAAACACGTTTGGAAAAGCATCCCTTTTGTTGATTTTACTCTTCTCTTGTCCTTGCTAGTTCTCATTTTAAAGTTGCTGTTGCCTGGGAAATATAGTTCTCTTGGAAGAATGATTCAAAATACTTGAAGTTTAATTATTATATAAAAGTTCTCATCTGTATATGCTCAGTATAACAAAAGGCTCTAAAGTGAACACAGGTCCAGGAATTCTTATTTAGTTTTCAACAAATATTAATTGAGAACTAAATATGTGCCTGGCATTAAGCCAGATATTAGCACAGCAGGCAGAATTATATTAACGTCTTAACCAAACTAAAAATAATGCGATAGTCATCTCTTTAGATCTCAGAATCCTATATTTCAATTGAAACAATAATTTCCAGAAAAAAAATTGTACCTAAAATGGACTAGTATATTGCTTCCAGGAAAGGAAAACACCATGATCCTTTGCCTCTGATAATATGCTGTTTCAGATATTATATAGATGTCAGAGAAAGTGCTCCAAAGAGAAAAAGATGGAACTTGTAGATGGCATGAAACAAAGAGAACAGCAAACTATTATCTGATATCCCACCTGTTGACTAGATAGTCCCAATTGAGTTGTATCCAATTCCAGGCCATGCTCTTCCCATAGCTGTTATATGAGATATATCGGATGACTGTAAACACATCCTGAGTTTTAATAAGGTTTGTATCCTTGAGCAAATCCAAATACCTAAAAGAAGCCAAACAGAAAAACAATTCAAAATGAACTTTTAATGTTCACCCTTAGTTAAATTTCAATACCAAATACTTCTCATTCCAGCAATTCAATTCTTGAGGCATCAAATGACAAAGTTAATTAAATATGACAAAGGATGAAAAACAATTTAAAGTTTTCCAATATGTTTCACTGTTTTTAAAGAACAACCTATGAATTTGAGGACTAATGAAATATAAACTATAGGCACATTTAAAAAATTAAATTATTTTTAAAATACCCAAAACAATGAAAACATTGAATAAAGCAATTCATTCACTTATTATCCCACTGCATTTAAAAAAGGAATCAGGAGATTAAGATAAAATATATATGCCCTTAATTTCTGCAGGATAATAGTAGAATTTTGCTTGTTCTTCCCTAGACTATAGGAAACAACCTTGTAATGCAACCTATATGGTTAAATTAGTTGGCTATTATAGGATAACACAAATAAGTACAAGATAAATTAAATGACCAAATGGATATATTTTATTAAATGTATTCCATGGCTCTACCGAGAATTATATTTCTAGTCCATGACCTAACAAGTGAATATTGTATTGAAAAAGTGTTTCCAAATAAGATAAGCACATATTTTATTTACTGTGAGAAGGGCATCTCAACAATAGATGTCTATTGCTGATAGACCTTCTATATTTTCACATCCAAGTCTTGCTGTCCCATGGCATCCTACCCACTGGCTCAATTAATTCTTATCTTTAGAAGGATAAGAAGTAATAACTACAACAAAGGATCACTATTCAACTAGAGTTGTGGGATAGTTTTGAGTGTTAGCCTTTGCCAAGGAGAAAATACTTTCTAAATTTTATATGTTTTTACTATATATCAAGAACCCTAGCATGCTTAACTATAGAAATGTATCCTAAGTGAGACTGGAAAAAACTCAAACCTTAAAGGAAGTTTATCCCACATAAGAAATTGGCAAACACCAACTCCTAGAGAAAAGGGCTATAATTTAGTGTCTACCTTTGTGCTGTGCCAAAATGGCACAGGAGAGTGATACTGCATCCAAGACAAGGTGAGATGAATAGGTTAATGGGCTAAGATGATTCTCCTGGATCCTTTGACTTGTGAGCACTGTGTAGGAGGACCTAGAAGTTTCTTCAGCCTATCAATAAGGGGTAGGGATGTTGGAAGGGCTGCTGAGAAAATGAAAATTCCACACATCGCAGGTACTTCATGCACAAAAGCAAATGACTAAGAACACAGCTTTCATCTGTGGATGATGGACAGTGCTCCAGCAGATAAAATATGATCAGTGAAAACTCAGTGGACTCTGGTTCAAGACCAAAATAGGTAAGTACCTTAAGGCAAAACCAACAAAGACCAGAGGTTTCTTTCTTTCTCCATCACCACAAGGGTGACTTATGCCTTCTAATACAGAAAGAACATGAGGAAGGGATGGAAATTCCAGAAGACTGAACATTTACTCCAAGAGAACTTTTAACTCTATTTAAATTAGAATTCTAGTTTAACAATTTATTTAAAAATTAGACTGACAGACAAAACAGTCAGCATCAGCTGTTCCCTCTTACCGGCTCATCACCCAACAGTGTGAGAACTCTTAGGAACAATCAGATAGGAAATTAAGATACTACATTTTCTTTGTACTTGCAGTTGTGTGGGCAAATATACTTATATGAAAAGACAACACATTTGTCATATGTTTCAGATAAGAAAGGAATTCCAGAGAAGCTTTTACTGAGGCCTGGACTTGTTGAAGAACCTTCTTTCACTCTGGCAACTATCCAAAACCGAAAGACTTTGTAAATGGCAGAAGTAATATACCATATGTAGGTTATTCTGCCTCCAAATTATTTAGAAAGCTTATTAATCCCACTAAAATAATCTTTGTGTGTATGATAAGTTGTGCAATGTGCAGAAACTTTCTTTTATATAGGAGGGAATATTGAGACATCTTCTAGACCATTGTAATTCCAGAAACTGCACTAAAGTGATGGGCTTTTTATGTAATTTATCTCCCACCCTCTAGTTTACAAGAGTCTTACTAAGGCAACTAAAGTACTTGCTTTTTTAAAAAAAATCAGATACAATCAGCACAATGCCAACAGAGTAATGGATCAGTGAGATGTTTTGTGGGATGGCAAGTTGATCAAGTTCTTGATGGATTTTCATGGCAGAGAGATGGGGAATTGATATATAATCCTGAGGTAGGATGGTGAAGGTGTACTGTTGTCTCTACCAGGTAAAAGCAAACCATTTCTGGTAGTCTAAACTGGTATTACATTATAATTTACTATTTACATTCTGCCTCTCCAATGAAGTTATAAGTCTCTCAAGGATGGATATTATGCTTTATTCATTTTTATTTCCATATCCATATATCTATACATAGAAAAGACACCATAAGTGTTGGTTAAATGGATAAAGTAAATAACTCAGACACCATAACTAAGTCAATAATGAATTAAGGCAGAAGTTAGTTGATTCAATGCATAGATGTGGAGTGGGAAAAGACTCATAGATGGGCTTCAAGTGGTCTTTGTACCTTCGGAGTGGAGTGTAAATGTGTGTGTGTGTGTGTGTGTGTGTGTGTGTGTGTGTGTGTGGGCAAGCACACACATACACACAAACACACTGTGGCAGACACTCTTATTTTTCTACTGGCAGAGCTCAATTTTGTTCTGGTATCATTAGATATCCTTGATCTGGGTAAGGTAGGCTTCTACAACAGCCCTAAAGAAACCTAATTGACTCAAATCAGTCAAAGGCATTCAAATTCATCCTAGTCAGCAAATGATCAAGTAATAGAACCAGAATGTGAGCCAGAATGATCAAGTGTGACCCAGTTCTGTCCTTTTGGCATAAAAGACAAAGCCTTGTGAGGAGACTCTTGGCTTCTGTCCTTCCTCCATTATTTTTGCATCATCTACATAAATACAAAATATTTCAGCCAGGTTCAGTGGATCATGCCTGTAATCCTGGCACTTTGGGAGACCAAAATGGGAGGATTTCTTGAGCCCAAGAGTTTGAGACCAGATGGAGAAACCTTATCTCCAAAAAAAAATTCAAAAAATAAGCCAAAAGTGATGGCACATACCTGTAGTCCCAGCTTATCAGGAGACTGAGAAAGAAGAGTCACCTAAGCCCAGGAATTCAAGGCTGCAGTGAGCTGTGATCATGCCACTGCACTCCAGCTTGGGCAACAAAGTGAGACTTTGACCCAGAAAAAAGGGTTTTGATCTCCAAAAGTCATGAGACATCCAACATGTTGAGCATAACAAAACAGAAAGAGGAGTCTGGGTCCTGAATGAAAATGTGGGGTCACTGCACACAATTAGAAATGTTTTCACATGAGATTACATTTCTTTATTGTTTAAACTAATATTGCATGGATATTTTGTTACTTTCAGGAAAAATAATTTTTAATGGATTTATGTGTGTATGAAAAGGCATCATCCTTTAATCAGTCACATACATATAAAGTGTTAAATACCATTCATATAAATGAAATAAAAGCCCAACTTACCTTGACAAAAGAGTGACATTTTTCACTGATGCTAATCCATAGAGCAGTTTTTCTTTTTCTTGAGCTAATGACGTATTCTGGTATTGTTCAAGAGTAAAGTTCCATGAAGACTCATTGCCAGAGTTCTGCATCCCATACCGATACACCAGAAGCCTAAGATTCACAGGAAGGCTAGAAGAAAAAACTGTGTTCAGAGATTTCAATGACTCTTTTCTCAGTGGAAAGTCTTCTAGAAATGAAAACAGGCAAGTAATCACCTTACAGTACCACTTAACCACGTCTCAAATAAATAGGAAGCATTGTTCAAGGCCTCTCTGTCTCCCATCTTGCATGCAAGCCCTAACACGGAGGCACGGAGTAACCTTCAAAAACAAAAACCAAGTCAGGTCCTTAAGCACTTTTCAACATGTCTTAAAACACACTAATACTAAATGAATATTAATTTTAAAAAGGTGAGAAATAACTTTGTGAGGTGGTTTCCAGTATCACTCCATCCTAGAGCATCTGCAATGGGCTTCACTTGACCTTGGAAGTACTCCTGAAATAAAAGCATAATGTACAATGAGTAATAATTTACTATTTATCTACAGTATTCCAATTATTATGATGTTTAGCCCCCTGTTCTAATCTATTTTCCTACTAATTCAGAGAACTTTGGACTTGCTTTTAGGAAAAGAATGCATTCAATTTTTATCACTCTGCAATTTTGCTTCAATCCCAAAGACATGAACCATCCTGGATCTTTCTGTAATGTTTTATAAAACTTTGAGCAAGTCCCTTTTAATCTCCATTTCTTGGTTACCAGAGGAAAAAACACCCAACATACCTTCTGCATTAAAAAGATTGTTGAAGTATTGATGAAATAATAAAAATAACTTATTTGTATATTGCCTTAGGATTTAAAAAGCACCTTTTTATTTTTTAATCCTCACTATCTATTACCATAGACAGGTAAGAGCTGACATTCCTATTATACAAAGGAAATTAAGACCCACAAATATTAAATCATTCATCTAAGATCTCTCATTTAGTAAATGATCTCTCATTTAGTAAGGGCAAGAGCTAGAGATTTGAATTCAGAATTTGTTTAAAATTATGAATGTCCTTCCAATGTGCTATAGAAATCAGAAAGCAAATAAAATATTAGATTGACTATCATATAATAAACTCTAAATGTGGAAAAACCAGCAGGACAGGATATACTTAGCATTTATGATTTAAAATATTATATATTTTAATCAAGATATTATTTACTGTATTCCTTCTAATGCCAAAATTTACCTTATTTAAGTGGTATACAGGACTTCAAATACTGCTATACCTCAAATTGAGAAAGAATAGATAGCACATCTTTGGTTTGATTAGTCAAGTCATTGCACTTTCCTTTGACTCCACCTAGCAAGCAGATAGATATTTGTGTTCCCAGGAGCTCCTTCTCTCTTAAAGCATCCTATTCTACTAATAGCTAAACATTTACTTTCATAAGATACTGTAGCACAGACATCACCTCAATCACTGGGTATAGCTCTTTATCATCTTCAAACATGCTAATGATGTAGGTTATAGCTGAAATGACTCTCTGCCATGGTAAAAACTCCTTTTCCAGTTTGAGATACTTGGTCAAGTTCAGAGCCACCTTATAATCTAGAAGTTGAGCTCTGAGAAAGAAAAAAAAAACAGTTTAAAAAACACCATAGACTCTACTTTCTGGCTGACTAAAATTACTAATATGGTGATCAAAGCATTCCATTTTGAGGAGTATTCTTCCATTAAAAATTAAGGAATTACATTTATTGTTGAGGCCTAATCAAAAAGTTTTGTTCAAAATGATATATTAGTATTTCATACATTCAATTGCAAGGAGGAAGAAAGACATTAAGATGTACATTTGAAAAATCTCTACAGCAAAATTTCAAATTAAACAAAAGCTACTTAGCTATACAGTTAATACTGATGAATAGAAACTTTTAGATTTTAGGTTCACAAGCTGATTATAGTATACAAATGTACCGTTATAAATGTATTTTATTGAAATTATTTACATTAGCTTATAAACAGGAAACATGAATAATAGTAATTGTGAATCCTGAATACTTCAAATTGAACTTATATTTTTCTTTATAGCCTCTTCTTTCTTATACATTTCCCAGTAATTCTCATAAATAAAAGTAGATGTTTCTCTTTCAGAAAATGTGAAGATATTATTGACACTTCAAAATGTAAAGAATTAAATTTCTTCCGCTTTTGAAGGAATTTTAGAATCTTTTGAAATCACGTTCTCAGGAACCTGCCATACTTTAAATTTTAGCCTCACGTGTATCCTAGATGAGAATAGTGTCTTAAATTAAATTTAAAAGGTTTAAATTAAGAATGATTTGTAAATTATTGAACTTAGGAATATAGGTACATTAAGTGCTATTGTATTTTAGATCATTTTAAAAATAAAGAATAATGAAGAAATAGATAGGAATGAAAACCTTCCATAGCACATGATTTGTATGGACAAGATATGATACAGAGTTTATTTTCAGTTCAGAGAGCTTATTTGTACTCATATCTTCTTAGTTCCTGATTTTTATATTTTTATTTATTTTTTGAACACTCAATCTTCTTTAATAAAAGTATAAATAATATTGGAGTGTTTTATTGAGAATGTTTATTAAGCAAAAAAATTAAGCCGGGCTCGGTGGCTCAGCCTGTAATCCCGCGCCTTTGGGAGGCTGAGGTGAGTGGATTGCCTGAGCCCGCGGGTTCGAGACCCGCCTGGGCAGCAAGACCTCATCTCTACAATAAATCAAAAAATCAGCTGGGCGTGGTAGCACGCGCCTGTAATTCCGGCTACTTGGAAGGCTGAGGCGGAAGGATCGCCAGAGTCCAGCAGGTCGAGGTTGCGGTGGCCGGGAGCGGCCACTGCACTCCAGTCTGGGCGACAGAGTGAGACTCCAACTCAAAAAAAAAAAAAAAAAAAAAAATTATAGAATTGTGTGCTGATGTTTGAAACTTAGCTGGGAATTTTCTAACTTTGATGATTCTCTATTTTCTTAGATACAGCAAAGACTATATCCAATTGATATTTTTATAAGAAACCTATAAAGAATAGTTATCACTCTGAGGTTAAAATAAGTGAGGAGATGACTGAAAGTTAAGGAAGAATGACAGATTCTTTGGTCAGAAACGAAGTGGGCTGCACATATCCAGTAGGTGAAAAGATTGGGAGAAATGGGCATTGGTTACTAGGGCCAAAAGAATTGGCTAATTGAGTGGCATAAGTAACAGTAAGGAGGGAATCCAATGATCCAAAGGTCCTGAATAAATACTATGTATTCAAATGCTTGAAAAATCAACATCCTATTCTAACACCTTATATTTTCCCAACACACTTGATAGCTGAGCAGGAGTCCTACTTTTGAGTCATTGTTTAAAGTCTGAGTCACAGGATCAGAACACTGGAGTAGGAGTGAATTGTTGCTGGCTGATATTATATAGGTAATATTTTGAGGATTAAGCTGATGCACTTTTAATCCCCCACAAAGCATGTTGCTCTACAGCTCCTACCCACTGAATCAGTAGTATTTGGTACATCAGAGGAAGAGTGATATCATTTAGAACAAGAATTTTGAAATTTGAGCATAGATCAGTGACACCTGGAAGGTTAGTTAAATACATACTGTTGGGCCCCACTCCCAGAGTTTCTGATTCAATAGGTCCGAGGTAGGTTCTGAGAATTTGCATTTATCCCAATTTCCTAGGCAATGCTGTCACTGTCGTGTAAGAACTAGTTTTTAGCGCAAAGACATCTGCAGTGCCCTACCTAGATGCCCTTGCAGTGCTGTGCTGGCTGCTGTTTCCTCCGGAGAATAGCCCTTGGCCAAAGACAACCATCTTGCTTAAGAGGTTTTATGCTCCCCTCTCCCCCACCATTGATTGTCTGACTCAGAAATTCAAAAGGTCAGCCAGCTTCTCTCAAGGTGGACCCATCCTCTGGTACATTTTATAGTTTCTAGGGGAATCTGGCGCAGTTAGCCTCCAGCTGGGACCACATTTTGCTCAGCTTTCCTCCTGTGCTGCTTCTCTCATTCCCTCTCTCCTGAGAATACTCTTTCCAAAACACCATGTGTATACGTGCGTCCATTTCAGACTCTGCGTCTAGGGAATCCGTTAAGTCCATAGACCAAAAAAAAACCTTCTGAAGGGCCAGACTTGGTCGAGAATTTTCTTTGTTCAAAAAAAAAAAAAGAGATTACATAGTGAGAGCCTAGCATGGGAGACTTAAATCATAGAATTTGACTATAATATATAGCATAGAGAGGATAGACGCTACAACTAAAATGGAGATTGAGGACAAAGAGGTCATATGAGAGCATTCTTGCTCTTCTGTCTTAGACCATGGCATGTAGGAAGG
This sequence comes from Carlito syrichta, assembly GCF_000164805.1. Classification (NCBI taxonomy): domain Eukaryota; kingdom Metazoa; phylum Chordata; class Mammalia; order Primates; family Tarsiidae; genus Carlito; species Carlito syrichta. The sequence continues at coordinate 131,106 of NW_007249247.1, forward strand.
CTGGGAGACTCTTATAGCAGAAGGTTTGTTTCTTGTTTTCCTGGGTATAACTTTTAGAAAGACCGCACAGTCCTTCTTAGAGAAGACTGAGATAAGAACAGTGTTTTATCAAACATGACTCTTTAGAGGAACAGTGAAATGGTTGAGAGAGGTACTTGGATGAGTGAAACTGATCCCATGTGCTTGCGTTCTTCAGCAAGACCTTCAGGTGGTGTGAAGTGCATTAAAAAGTTCCCAGCTGTCTAGTCTTTCAAACTGAACGTGCCAATTAAATTCAGATTTCTGACTTAAAACAATTAACTAAATTAACTAAATATCTGTTGGATTCTTTTCCCATTCTCCATCTTCTCCCTTCCTTTAAGGTAGTTCATGAGAGGATGGGAAAATTTGCTTATAGAGTTCTGTATTGTTCTTTGGTTACCTCTGCAAATACTTATAAAAATGTTAAAACCCAGTATACCTAGAAGTTCATAAACTTGGCTTGGCTTGTAAATTGTTGAATTTAGGAATACTGGGTCCTTATTTGCTAAGTTGACCCTTACCTTTGGTATCCTTAGAGCCACTGATTTTTGAATCCTGGATGAAATTCTAATTGAATCATTATCTTAGGTGGCCTTTTAAGCTGTCCTCTTTGCCTTTCTTCCCTCACCTAGTGACTCCTGCTCCCCCCCCCCAACATGCTTGCCAGTCAATAGTCTCTGCTTTCCCTTATGTCACTACACCTCCCACTCCTGGCTGTAGCAAACAGTGGGCTGCAGAGGACAGTATAAACTAATTGTGAAGAAAAAACACGCTACTGTAACAGGAGAAAAAAAGAATTCTTCTGTCTCAGTTTTGGCAAGTTACCAAGACCAGTGCCCTTGGCCTGTTCGCCAAAGAAAAATGCAGGATCCTGAAGCAGGACTAACATGGTCAAGAAGAGGCCTTTGTGATTCTTAACTGAAAACCCACTGCCAGTCTACAAAAGAGATTGGAGAGGCTTAGGAGAAAAGTGAGACATTTTAGTATAAGGTTTTTGGAGAGTACTGTCAATATACTGTAAATGTTCTCCCTTCCAACAGAGAGAGGTACAATATGATTTTCTGTTAGATTAAGCCTAAGGAATAGGGGTTCAATGGGACAACTTGAAGAGTTTTACCTGTATTTCCTGGAGCTTGGCGGCACAGTGGCCTGGTGTCTGACACCCTAAGAAATCTAAAAGAGAGACTGTTTGGCTAGTGCTCTGACCTCAAAGTAAAGAGACAGGACTGCATGGGGTGGCCTGTCCTTCCAAACATTGTCAGGCCGAAGAATACCTGAAAACTTTCTAGGGACTGGAAGTGGGTCAGAGGTTTTCACTTACCCACCTCAAAGGAACTACAGGAGAAAGACCCTTGGAGATGGAATGGACATGGGTGGAAAAAAATCCCATGAGAACACCATATTAGGAAAAGAATCAGCACTGAACATCCACAAAGTTCAGAGAGGACCAAAAGTAGACAGAACATCAGGCTCTTTCTTCTTCTCTCTTACTCTTTCTCCCTGCTCTTCTTGCCTTAGCATCAGAGGAACCAGGGGCAGTTTGGTGAGCAGGAAGATGTAGAAATTCCAAGCATGGAAATTAAGAGATCCATCGCCCCATTCCTACTGCAGGTGGCTGGCCTGAAACTGGTCTGAGTTGGGGGCAGGGAGAAGCTCTAAATTAGGCATATCCAACTCACAGCCCACAGGCCACATGTGGCCCAGGACAGCTAGTATTACAGCCCCACAAAATATTTTAACATAATGTGTTTTTTAGCATATATTTTCTTCGTGACCCCACGTGGAGTTCCATTTTTGAAGTTCACACTTGCGCCTTATTCATGACATTCCTTTTTGGCAGCATACTCATTTGTGAGTAGCTGTTTTCTATTATGAAGCACACGAAGAACAAAATTTAAACAAACATTTCTGATGAGCACCTTGAGAACTCATTAAGAATTGCAACCACTTCCATTGAACCAGACATTGATAGACAAGTATTACAAAAATAAGGTCAAATTTATATTATATTATATTATATTATATTATATTATATTATATGCAGCTCAAGACAATTCCTCTTTACTTGATATGGCCCAGAGAAGCCAAAAGGTTACTCAATGTGGCCAAAAGATTGAACACCCCTGCTTTAAATTAAGTAGAAAGCTTTGATGATTGTACTTGACTGGGTATATTATAGAACTGAGAGGATTTGGTTGACCTAGAAGTGATGGAGTAAATATTTATTCCATAGGACCAAAAGAGTCATCTGCCTAGCCAGGGCAGTAAAAACACTAGTTCCTCAGATCAAGTTTGAAGAGACGGGGAAATAAAAAATACATTTATTTTCAGATGTACCCTTTTAGTCCTGATTATTAAACATGCTACTAACATTCCTTTTCGAACACCTCAGTAGATCTGTGTAAATTCTCATCCTGCCACAAGCACTACCTATTTACTCATTTCTGCTTCTCTCACCCCTAAAGTTTCACAGTAGTCTTAGCTTAAACGGTTTTGTACACTGTCCTCTCAGCTCTAATCAACTTTTATGAAGTCTGTTCTTTTCTGTGTCCCATTATCCTCATGTGTTACAGAAGGAAATTGTGCTAGGTATAGTTCAGATATTTTCCAGCTTGGTTGTTTTGTGATTCTATATATTTTGATTTTCAATTTTGTTTCACTTTCTTTTTTTTCCACGGCTCTTCAAAATTTTATGAGGCCATTGCTAGGGAGTTGACCAAATGCGAGAAAGTCTTTCAGTAGTGTAAGTTATTTGCTTTATACTTAGTTCCTCAGAAAGAGCTGTTCAGGAGGCTTTTACTTCATCTTAGAACAAAAAGAACCATCTGCATTACAATGGGAATGAAAATGCAACAATATTACTGTTCTTTGTAATTGTTAACAGCCAAGAAGTTGAGCTTTGGAAAAGGTCATGGGACATTCTCAGGAGTTTTAAAAAAAAAATGTAAATGATTCTACTATGTTTTAAAATACTTATTGATCATCTTCTTTTACCACTTAACTTCCTACCATCTACACAGTACCTGACATATAGTAGGTGCTCATATTTATTAAAAGAGGGAATGGTATACTGTAATGAGTGAAAATAATTAATCTATTACATATCTAGGAGATTAAACTATCTACAGTGGGGAAACAGATTGCAAATTCCAAACCGCTTTTCTAAATGCATCTTTGTGGCTACTAATCAGTAGTGGATGCATTTTGGTCAAGTACCACAATTTATTGAGCACTTTCTACATGCTAGATAATCTTTGGGTACCTTATGTCTGTCACCTCATTTATTCCGCACAAGAGTCTTATAAGGTCATCTCCATTTGAATAAGAAGGAAATTGAGCCAGACAGAGGTTAAGAGATTCAATCAAGATTTTATGGAGCCAGAATTTTAAAAAGGCTCAAGAACCTTTTTCTAACTCTATAATTCTTTCCATTAAAAATGTCAAAACTGCCTGACTTTCAATATACTATCTTGGAAGTCTATGTAAAATAGTTTTCCCATGCCTTTAGTACTAGTAATTATACTAAATGGTACCTTAATTCTGACCAGTCCTAGAGCATATGGCTCATTCTTCTCACCCCAATGACCTGAACAAGATTTAACAAATTCTACCCATAAAATCGTACTATGGGCTTGGGCTCAGAGAACTAAATTATGAAACACATTGCTTGTCTTTTTATGAAATCAAATTTTGAAGGTGTACTTTTGAGCGTTTGCAAGTGTCACTCCTAATCAGTTCAAGGACTCTGATAGAGACAAGCCATACTCAAAGTCAATACAGTAGGTGGGCTTTTGTGTGTATGTTAAGGGCTAATATTAGTATTTTGACTATAAGGTTCATATGAGCTTTTAAAAACAGAGTTAAGAAAAACAATAATGTTTTAAATAGTGGCTTTAGATACTTTAAGTAGATTGATTCATGCTTAAATGTTGTCATTCATTTTTTTAAAAAATTTATCACAAAACTTACAGTATTTTAAGTAACCTAGTCTCATTACAAAACTCACCTTGCCAAGGCAAAAGCATCATCAATAAGACTTGCACGATCAGCAGAAGAGAAGCTCTGGGAACAGGAAAACAGAGAGGTAAGAAACATGGTTCTTAAAGCAAAGCATACTGCAAAAAATTAATATCATTAAGATATTAATTTTAATGATATGCTGTTCTTAAAAAATAATAATTCCTAGCCATTGCTATCGCTTACCGTGTGGTTCCAGAAAAGAACTGACGCTATCATGTTCCAAGTAGGTACTTCATAATTTACACGATAAAACCCAATGTGATCTGGGTTTATTTTGAGAAAAGCATTTCCACTAGGATTAGCAGAGTTCAAAGTGATTCCTGTGGTAGTAAATAAATACTAATGAGAAGCATGTTTGCATGTACTGTAAACACAGAGAAATTAGACCCAGAGGGCAAAAAGAAAAGAAATATTAGCTCAAGGAGTCAAGTTTGATTGGGATCCAAAACCCCAAAGCCTAATTCTTACTTAGTTGTCTAACTTCAGAATGTCAGTGTAGTGAGGGAGCTAAAAAAGAAGTAAGTAATGTAAATAAGTGTCTTGTAATTTGTGACTTAGGCTTCTTACTGGCAGAAGCTTGCCAAATGAATGAAATAATTTTGTGCTGGTCAATCCTTCAATAAAAGAAAACAAACAATGCCTAAACACAGAAATCCATGCCTTCAGGGGCAGTTCATATATTCTTAATCATAATGGATTAATTACACAAAGAATATTCATTGGGGCAGCCTGGGAAGGGGGGGCATAAAAATGTAAACACTTTAAAAAATACTTTGTTAAAATCAACATTGAAGTGGATGGAAATGGCTATTGCTAAGTAGAATAGTACATTGAGAATTAGTAATACTTTTATTTTTTTGAGTTGGAGTCTCACTCTGTCGCCCAGGCTGGAGTGCAGTGGCATGCTCATGGCCACCCCAGTGTTGACCTGCTGGTCTTCTGTGATCCTTCCACCTCAGCCTTCCAAGTAGCCAGAACTACAGGTGTGCACTACCACGCCCGGCTAATTTTCTATTTATTGTAGAGATGAGGTCTCACCAAGTTGCCCAGGCTGGTCTCAAACCCATGGGCTCAGGCAATCCACTCGCCTCGGCCTCCCAAAGTGCTGAGATTACAGGCTGAGACACCGAGCCCAGCCTGATAATACTTTTTAAATGCTATTGCATCAGTAAGACCTACAATAGAACTGAAATGCAAATGTAACATTCTTGATTTTGTAATCTATTTCATACTTGCTCTTCCAATTTTATTTGTCTTTGTAAAATCATCTACTTCCTTATTTCAGTTGGTTATATCAATGCTTTTTCATAGAAGATTTACCAAATTAACTTTCTTTCTAAAGTAGCATCCAGTATTTATATAGGACTCTAGCATATACATTTTAGAAACCCAAAATTCAAAGAACAGAGACTTATATTTCAGGTAAAAGATATGCACTTAAGATAATAGTTATGTTCTGCCATGACCAGTGTTCATTAGCATTACTCCTATGCTTTTCAATTCATATACTCTTGTTTACATGGACAACATACAATTTAAATAATGGTAGAGGAACACTTAGTATATTTGAGAAATTCAAGTAGTTTAATGTAGTGACAATGTAATGTGTGATGTTGGAAAATATGAGGCTAGAAATAAAGTCCAGGGCTTCATTATGAAGAGCCACATGCCATGTTAAGAATTTATCTCTGGGCAACCACTTTGGGCCCCCTTCCACTGTGGGAGCTTTTCTGTCCTCTCAGTAAATCCTGCTTTCAAAAAAAAAAAATTCATCTTCTGGGAGGTAGGAAGAGAGGGAAGATTTTAAGCAAGGAAATATCATGCTCAAGTTTGTTTTCTAGAAAGATAATTTTGATAGTGGTATGAGAGATATTTTGGGGGTGATTCTGGAGGCAAGAAGACTAATATTCAGAGTCAACTGGAATAACCTAGGGCAAGAGAGGATCAGGGCTTCCACTAATGCGGAGATGAAAATAGAAAGGTGGTGATGTATTCAAGAGACATGTCACAGGTGAAATAAACACAACCCTTTTTCTTACTTGCAACAGACAGAGAAGGGGAAAACAGACTGCATGATTGGATGAATAATGGTGTTGCCATTAGAGAATAGAGGAAGGTGAGTCAGTTTGGAAGGAAAGATGATTTAAATTTTGGAAGAGTTTGTAAGGTCTGGAAGATATCCAGGACACAGTAGTTTTTCATAATATATGAGTAAGCTCTTCAACAAGACAATAAGTTTCTTTAGGAACTTTCAGAGTAGGTACTTGACAAATTATAAACCCTTACTTCACTCATGTAGTATTTATCTTTCTTTGTCATTCTCCCATGGACAGGTTGTTGAAAGGAAGCTAATCTTTTGGCAACCATACACTTTGAATGTTTGTAGCAGGAGGAAAGTCGCTTGCTAAGTGTAAAGCCATATGTTATAGGAGAAAGAGCATGAACTTTTGAGTCTGACAGACCTGGAAGAAAATTCCTGCTCTGTGACTTACTAGCTGTGAGACCTTGGCCAACTCACTTGACCTCTCTCTGTCCCAGTTCACCACAAGGAATATAGGGATAAAAATCCCTCACAGTGCTGTTGTGAAGATTAAATAAGATAACATAGGTAAAGTGTTGGTCACTTAGTTATGTATAATGTGTCCAACAGATGGTAGCTATCCCCATTATCATGAAAGGGGATATGCTGCCAGTTCTATAAATAGGGAAGCAAATATAAATAACATTGAGAAGTTCCTGGCAATCCATCTAAATACTGCCGTATTTTAGTGTACTTTATATGTACCTAGTTAAGCCTATCTAGAGTTACTGTGATTTTTCTCACTTTATAGACGAGGAAGCTGAGATCCAGGAAGTCAGTAGTTAAGGACTTTCCAAGTTCATGTTGCTTTCAGGACAGTTGTCAATAGTAAAATAATGCGGGTTGTTTAGTTACATAATGAAGTGAATAGGACTGAAATACTGATGCTTATTCCTGGTGACACATAGAAGTAAGTTTCTTTGTTACTATTAACTTTTTTATTATAACAACAGTAAGAGACTCAATCTAGGTTATATGGAACCAGGATTTTAATAAGGTTCAAGAACCTTTTACAAACTCTATAATTCTTTACAGAATACTTGTAAAATACCAAAAAAAAAAAAAAAGTAAAAAGAAGAATATGAAAATTAGCCACTACATGATTTTATCTGTGTGTGTGTGTCTCTTCTATATGCCCACACATACACATATATAGCATACATAATGAGACCCTACTTTTTATGATTAGTAATATTTTTTCATCTGAAATTATATTGCAAACACCTTGAAATTTCATTTTGTATATTTGGAAATGTAAGTTTAATGACCACATAATACTGTATTGCTCAATTTATACATTGTTTTGTTCTGTTTTTTACTTTTTTATGTATAAAATTATTGAGTGAATTATTTCTGGGTAGGGGCTCCTCCTAGAAAATTATTAAGTTTTTTTTCTTTTATTACTTGTCTAGATGATAGAGAAAACTGATAATTACCTTTCCAAAATTTCATCCAGAGGCTATTTAATTTTAACTCTGAGAGATTTAAATAACAGAGAAAATGTGACAGTTCTTTAATGTTACTATCTTTATAAATCATTATAACAAACTTTTGGCTGTGTATAGACTGATATCTGTAATCCCAACATTTTCGGAGGCCAAGGTAGGAGGATTGCTTGAGCCCACGAATTCAAAAACAGCCTGGGTAAATAGTGAAACCCCATCAATACAAAAAAAATTATTTAAAAAAATGAAATAGACCGGGTTCAGTGGCTCAAGCCTGTAATTCCAGCACTTTGGGAGGCTGAGGTGAGGGGATTGTCTGAGCCCACAGGTTTGAAAAGAACTTGGGCAACTTGGCGAGACCTCATCTCTACAATAAATCAAAAAATTAGTCGGGTGTGATAGCGTGCACCTGTAGCTCTGGCTATTTGGAAGACTGAGGCGAAAGGATTGCAGGAGCCCAGCAGGTCGAGCTGGGGTGGCCGTAAGCATGCCACTGCATTCCAGCTTGGGCAGCAGAGTGAGACTCCAACTCAAAAAAAAAAAAAGAAATAATAATAATAACAAAAGTTAGACAGGTAGAAAGCTTGTGATAGCCTGAGATTCCTAGAGAGAGAAACATTTTTTCTGGTGACCTAAATTGCACTAATCCTTAAAGTAAATAATTTTTCAGTGTCAAATTACAGAGTTTACGACTTATTAAATTTTGTGTATCACTTAATAGTAAGACAGCTGAAGACTATAATAGTATTACTTTTTGACCGATCACACACAAAATATATTTGAGCTAAAAATTTCAAATAGATGCATTATCATCATATGAGGTCAAGGAAAAAATGTCCATTTCTGAAGCTAAGATTAACATGATCTATTATAAAAGGAATTGGTTACTATTTGTGAAAATGTCAATAAATTGCCCATTTGAGAAATATTAGTGATTGTATTCATAATAATTATAGAGTCCCTCCTAAATCTCAGCAAGTGGCCTAAAGAATCTGCCTGAAAAAAACAATGTACAGGCATACCTCATCTTATTGTGCTTCACTTTATTGCACTTTGCAGATACTATGTTTTGGTTTTGTTTTTAACCGGAGGTTTGTAGCAACCCTGCATCAGGCAAGTCTATCAGCGCCATTTTTCCAACAGCATGTGTTCACTTCATGCCTCTATATCACATTTAGATAATTCTAGCAGTATTTCAAACTGTTTTATTATTATTATATCTTGTATAGTGACCTGTGATCAGTCATCTTTGATGTTACTATTGTAACTGTTTCTGGCTGCCATAATCCATGCCCATAAAAGACGGCAAACTTAATCGGTAAATGTTGTGTGTGTTCTGACTGCTCCACTGACCATTCTCCTGTCTCTTCCTTTGCTTAGACCTTCCTATTTTCTCAGATACAACAATATTGATATTAGGTCAATTAATAACCCTACAATGGCCTCTAGGTGTTCAAGTGAAAGGAAGAGTTGCACCTCTCTCACTTTAAATTAAAAGCTAGACATGATTACGCTTAGTGAGGAAGGCATGTGAAAAACTGAGACCGTCCAAAAGTTAGCCCTCTTCTGCCAAACAAGCTCTGAATGTTTCAAGAAGTTCTTGAAAGAAATTAAAAATGCTACTCCAGTGCACACATGAATGATAAGGAAGCGAAACAGCTTTATTTCTAATTTGGGGAAAGTTCTAGTGGTCTGAATAGAAGGTCAGACCAGTTACAACATTCACTTAAGCCAAAGCCTAATCTGGAGTAAGGTCCTAACACTCTCAATTCTCAGAGTTGAGAAATCTGCAGAAGAAAAGTTTAAAGCTAGCAGAGGCTGGTTCATGAAGTTCAAGGAAAGAAGCCATCTTCATAACATAAAAGTGCAAGGTGAAGCAGCAAGTGCTGATTCAGCAAGTTATCTAGAAGATCCAGCTAACATCATTGAGGAAGGTTGCAACCTAAACAACAGATGTAGACAAATCCTTATATTAGAAGCTAGAGAAGAGCTGTCGGTGACTGACCTCAAAGCTTCAAAGGACAAGCTGACTCTCATTAGGAGTGAAACTGTAAGTTAAAGCCAGTGATTATTTGTCATTCCAAAAATCCCAGGGCTCTTCAGAATTATGCTAGGTCTACTCTTCCTGTGCTCTATAAATGCAACAACAAAGCCTGGATGACAGCACATCTGTTTACAGTATGGTTTACTGAATATTTTTAAGCCCAGTGTTTAGACCTACTGCCCAGTAAAAAAATATTCCTTTCAAAATATTACAGCTCATTGACAATGTACCTAGAGCTCTGATGAAAATGTTGTTTTTATGCCTGCTAACACAACATCAATTCTGAAGCCCATGGATCAAGGAGCCATTTCAACTTTCAAGTCTTATTATTTAAATAACACATTTTTGTAAGGTTATAGCTGTCATGGATAGCAATCTCTCTGATGGATCTGGCCAAAGCACATCTTTATAACATAAAACCACATTAGAAACTATGCAGACTCCTGGCCGAGGCCTGGGGGCGGAGCTGGGCCACTGGGACCATGTTCCCACACAAGCTGATGGCTCTCGACTACCATAACCTGGCCAACTTCAACTGCAAAGATGAAACAGAATTTCGAAACTTTATTGTTTGGCTTGAAGACCAGAAAATAATATACTACAACACTGAAGACAGAGGTAATTTAACAAACATTCAAAGCAGTGACAAGCCCAAGTTCTTTGAAAAGTATCTCAGAGATGTTAACTGTCCTTTCAAGATTCAAGATCAATAAGAAGCCATTGACTGGCTTTTTTGGTTTCGCTCTTAGACTTGAATATGGAGATAATGCTGAAAAATACAAGGACCTAGTACCTGATAATGCAAAAAATGCTGACAATGCAACTAAAAATGCAGAGCCATTGATCACTCTGGATGTAAATAATCCTGATTTGAAGTTGTTGTGATGGCTTTGGCTAACCTCCTTCAGATCCAGAGTCATGATGATTACCTGGTAATGCTTAAGGCAATTTGCATTTTGGTTCAGGAACCTTGATACAGGATGCCGTTGCTAAAGCAAATCAAACAAAAGAGGGCATGCCTGTTACTTTAGACAACATATTCTTGGTTTTGACACTGGAAGCACAGTTCTTAACGAAGCTGCTCAGATTCTGCGATTGCTGCACATAAAGAGCTCAGAGAGCTACAGATGTTCAGGCGATTATTGCTGATCCAAAGACAGACCACAGACTGGGGAAAGTTGGAAGATGAGTACCTCAGGATTTCAGCTTCTCACCTACTTAGTACAATTTGGGAACCATGTATATTTTTGGCATGTGTTTCGAAATCAAATGTCACATTTTCAAGGGAAGAATCCCCGATAATTGACCTTGTTGTAGAGATTCATCACCATTACTTTTTCTTTAATAAAGTTTGGTAAAGTGGAGGGAAAAAGAAAGAAACTATGCAAAAGCACATTGAAAATTTACTGGAAAGGATTCATAATTTTAGATGCCACATTTGTGATTAATGGAAGAAGGTCAAAATATTAACAGGAGTCTGGAAGAAGTTGATTCCAGTTCTCATAGATGACTCTGAAGGATTCAAGACTTCACTGGAGGAAATAATTGCAGATGCAGTGGATATAGCAGGAGAACTAGAATTGGAAGTGAGGCCTGAGATGTTACTGAATTGCTGCAATCTCATGATAAAACCTGAATGGATGAGGAGTTGTTTCTTAGGATAAGCAGAGAAAGTGGTTTCGTGATATGGAATCTACTCCTGGTGAAAATGCTGTGAGCATTGTTGAAATGACAGCAAGGGATTTAGAATATCACATAAACTTAATTGATAAAGTAATGCCAAGGTTTGAGTGAAGTTCCACTGTGGGTTGAAGTTTATCAAACAGTATCACATGTGGCAAAGAAATATTTCATGAAAAGAGAGTCAATGAAGCAGACTTCATTGTGTCTTATTTTAAGATATTGCCACAGCCACTCCAACCTTCAGCTAGCACCACTCTGATCAGTCAGCAGCTTTCAACATTGAGGCAAGACCCTCCACCATTAAAAAAAATTACAGTTTGCTGAAAGGCTCTTAGAAAGACTGTTAGCATGTTTTACCAATAAGTTATTTTTAATTAATATATATATGTTATATACATGTTATAGTACATATCTATATATACTATACATATATACTATATATGAACTAAGTATTTAATTAGCATATATATACTGTTTTTGAGACACAGTGCTATTGTACACTTATAGACTACAATATAGCATGAACGTAACTTTTACATACTCTGGGAAACCATAGAATTTGTGGTACTTGCTTAATTGTGATATTTGCTTTATTGCAGTGATTTGGAATCAAATCTGCAGTATCTTCCAGGTATGCCCATAGTTTTAATATGTAATATGCAATGAACAGGAAACTGGAAAAATGCAACCTATCATGCAGAAAGATTATCATTAGTGATAATTTTGATAATTGGAAAGAATAATTACAAAGGAGAGTTGGATAGTGAAGATTAGTCACTGTGTCTCCAGTCTGCTCAGAAAAGTAGGTGATAAGTTAAGCTGGCATGTGTGTTCCAGGCCTTTTGACAGGTGTGGTCCTTTAGTGAACAGTGTATGTGACAGAGACCTGTTAGTTGTTTACCACACTGTTCCTCCTGGCTACCAAGTTAGACACTATGTATTTAGCCTCCCTTGTGGTTAGGCAGTAGCACATGATTGAGAACTGGCCATGAAATGTGGACAGAAGTAATAGACGCACTTCTAGGCCTATTTTTTCCATTATCTTCCCCTGTCTTTTGGACAGATGCAAAAGATCTAGCAAGAGGATCCAAGATCTGAAGGGTGGAGTCACAAGAAGGAAGAAGACAGGGTTTCTAAGTCATTATTTGGTGGAGAGCCACCTAGGAGAAATGGAAGATCAGAAATACCTCCTTTGGACTGTAGCATAAAAAAACTTTTATTGCATCAAGTTACTATTGATAGTCTCTAAAGGGCAATAATTTGGTTCACCTGGCTAATGCAATAAATCACACTATCATCATTTGATGCCATCTCTAAAATAATCATTCTACCTTAACTTTCTCTTAATTCTTGCTAAGTAAACTTTCTTCCTGGGAACAGATACCTAGTTAGCTGAAATGAGTATTCTGGTTCACTAGCCAGTAAATTTTATCTGTGTAAATTAATAAATTAGCATTCTTAGTTAATCTCTTGTATATTTGGTTTAGGCGAATAAATCTAAGACTTGGTTGACCAGGGCTGAACTGATCAATTGAGCTTTGGAACCAGTAAAATTAAATCATGATTATCCAATCAAAGTTTGAGCATTCCATGAGGCCTAGTTTGAAAAAACGAAGAAAGTTCTTTCTTCTTTGTCATCAAATACAGAAATATATGCTCATCATTATTTTGGTATTCAATATTTAAATATAACTATTATAGATTGTTAGTATATCCTACTTCTATGATAGAAACTGACTAAGCCATCCAAGTACAACCTCAGATCTGGAAGTAAGAGTCATGAAAACAGTAACACAAAGTCTACACCATCTCCAAGGACTTAGAGTCTCCCCCAGCCCTGTGCGCCTACAAATGTCTATTTTTTTTTTTTCTGAGTTGGAGTCTCACTCCGTCGCCCAGACTGGAGTGCAGTGGCTGCTCCCGGCCACCGCAGCCTCTACCTGCTGGGCTCCGGCGATCCTTCTGCCTCCGTCTTCCAAGTAGCTGGAACTACAGGCGCGCACTACCACACCCGGCTCATTTTTTATTTATTGTAGAGATGAGGTCTTGCCAAGTTGCCCAGGCGGGTCTCAAACCCGCAGGCTCAGGCAATCCACTCACCTCAGCCTCCCAAAGGCGCGGGATTACAGGCTGAGCCACCGAGCCCGGCTCAAATGTCTATTTTTAAATATTATGTTTGGGCAAGATTGGTTACCTGATATCGTATGATAACCTTCAATCCTTCTAAACATTAGAAAGCAAAAAGGTGGTATGCTACTAAATGTGGATACAGTTACAATAGTCAAAATAGCAGTTGCTGCTAAGATACACAACTAAAATATACACAGGCAACCCCTAAAAGTACAACAGTCTAAGGAAAACAACCCTTCACTAAGCAAGTACTTCCTAAAGTCTTAGGATGTGCATTGCACCGTGCTGTTAATAGGGTGGACAGGGGACAAAATATGGGTAGTTTGTATTATCAATAAGCTTATAATTTAGTTGAAAAAGAAAAGAGACAGTGTGTGAAGTTTATCAACTATTTTATTTTAAATAGAAGGTAATATTAGACATAAGTACTGATGAAATCAACAGCTTAAAATATACTATAGAGAGTGAGAGAAAAGATTATTCAGGGTAGGTTGAATTAGACAGAAAAGGATTTATGATAAAGGTCTTCTACTTTTGTTAGAAAGTACATGTTTAATGTTTGTTGTAATGCATAAAATATCATGTACAATACAAATGTAAATAAAAGACCTTGGGGGGAAGTCCCACTACTGCCTGAAGAATTTCTAACTGATGAATCATCAAAGGAACCAAGAGGAGGGAGGTGGGACTGGTAACATGAGCTGGCTACCCATTCAGTACACTCAGGACATGTTCGTCATCTGTGCTCTGAGTTAAGAGTTGAAGATGTCCTCAAACAGGAAACAGGAACTTACGCATAGCCTAAAAATGGAGCAGACACTTTGAAGTAGGAAATGATGTCTAGTTTGTTTCTGGTTAAGTCACCAGTCATGATTCTGAAGTTTCAAATAAAAGTAGGTTTGTTGTCAGCTCTGAGAATATCAGAGCCTTTTTATTCATTGATTTATTCATTCGTTCAGCAAACAATTATTAGTGCCCAATATAGTGTCTGCTAGAGATAGTAGAACAACAACAACCATGAATAAGTTCGATTTCCTTAAGGAATATTCTGTGGGAAGGGGAGATACAAATAAGTCGATAGGAGGGGAAAAACCATGAAATGTGGTGACAGAGGGAGAGAGAACAGTGTGAGAGCTCCTTGCTGTCTCACTTTCACACGTATGTTCTGTCGAGCATACAACCCCTCTGCACTCTTTTGAATTCTACTCTTAGCCCCTAAACTCTCAGCCTCGATGTTCATTTTTCTAGTAACCTTTCCTGAACCCCCAAGTCTCAGCTGGTGCTTCTTCTGTAAGAATCCTTGACTATCCACATTACCACATGGGCACTTAGGACATGGTATTATATCTGCTTGTTCACACAGCCCTAGACAATCATCTACATGAGAGTTAGAGTCGTGTGTATGTGTTTCCCTCAGCACTATCTGTATGCCTACCTCTGTGTCTGACATCTAAATAATACTTGCTTGAAAGAATTAATTGAATAGTTAAGGATTAAATTCATTATTTCAAATACTCTATCTAAAAATCACATAACACATATTAGGACAATGTTTATTGTGAATTCTTGCAACTTATTTTATGAAGCACTTGAGTAAATGTAGTTATCTGGAAAATTCACTTGAATGGAAAACTCATTCCATGAAAATGCTGGGTAAATTGTGTTAAGCTAAATGAATTATTCATGCTTTCAGATTTGCAAACAGCAAATCAAGCAGCTGCTGAGACATTCTTTCAACCCTCAATTAACTATGGTGACCAATGGGGAAAATATGTAGTAATAGTTAAACCAAACCCATTGAAAATCTCCCAATGGAATCCGAACTCTCTTATTATGCCTTTTATCAGTGCTGTAGTACATTTGAAAAGTATCTTTTTTCTGTCTTCTCCATTTTCCTCTGGCGAATGTACTTATGAGTAAGAAAATAGTCAGAAGACAGACTCCAAAATATAGAGCTTGGCACGCAAACACAATATAAGCATACATAAAATACTAGGACAAAACGCCATTGATCTGGGAAGTCTAGAAAAATATAGGATTGTTGACCACAAGGTTACAATAATTATTAGTATAAGTAAGCTAGAGAAAGTTTTGTTGTAATAGTAAATCCTGTCCAGAAGGGCTCCAGAAGGAATCTTACTTCCATAATGATCAAGTTAGTAGAGTTTATAGTAACAGTAGAAATCACAAAGAGTTTATAATAAATGTAAAATCCCAAAACAACAAAAGTGAAAAAAACTCTATTGGATTCCCTGAAAAATTTGTGCCCAAATGTTTATAACAGCATTATTGATAGTAGACAAAAAGTGGAAATGATCCAAATATTCATCATCTGATAAATGGATAAACAAAAGGTGGTCTATCCACATAATGGCATATAATTTAGCAAAAAAAAAAGGAAACGAAGTACTGACATAAGCTATAATGTGGATGAACCTTAAAAATATATGCTAATGGAAGCCACAGAATACTACATATATCATTTCATTTGCATGAAATGATCAGAATAGGCAAATCTATAGGGGCAGAAAGTAGATTAGTGGTTTCTTAGGACTGGGGGTATGGGAGGATGGAGAGGTGATAGCTAAAGTGTAGGGATTTTTATTTTGAGGTGATGAAAATGCTTTAAAATTGACTGTGGTAATGATTACACATATCTGTGCCTATATTAAAAAACATTGAGTTGTACACTTTAAATGGGTGAAATTCACAGTATATGAATTATATATCTCAGTAAAACTGTTTCTCAAAAGCAACCTACAAGAAGCAGAATAAAAATGTATTTGCCAGGAGAAATTATACTTAAGTAATATTTTAGAATATTTTGCAGGAGCTATTAAGCATATGTAAATAAAGGATTAGTGAGCTGCTTTTATCCTCAAGAAGACACAGGGGAAAGTCCACATCAAGTGCTGTTGAAACCAAGTCCTCATGGGATTGGGAGAAAAATCTAGTCTGTCTTAGATTAAAAATGGCTTTGAAACACAAAACAAGAATAATGGTAAAAGTATAAAAAGCAGGATTCTTCTGGGATTATTGCTAAAACCTGCCTTGTTTCATTATTATTATTAGTATTATTACAATCTGAAGGGCTGTGATAAAGTGTTCCTTTTTTAAGTAAGGAAAAAACAAATCAATGGAGATAGAACACAAATATATTTCAACAAAATAATTGGTCTAGTATAATGAGAGCATTAAAAGTAGCCCAAGCCTATGACATAACCTTTTAGGAAATTCAATGGCTTACTTATCTGATATAAAGAAAAAACAAAAAGAAAGTAAGAAAGGAGGGAGGGAAGAAGGGAGCAAGGGAGAAAAGAAAGAAAGCTTTTTTTTTTTGAGTCTGGTCTCACTCTGTTGCCCAGACTGGAGTGCAGTGGCATGGATCATGGCTGACCACAGCCTCAACCTCCTGGATTCAGGTGATCCTTCCACTTCAGTCTCCTGAGTAGCTGGGATTAAAGAGGTATCCCACCATGTGCCCAGCTAATTATTTTTTATTTTATTTTTTAGAAACGGGGTCTTGCTATATTGCCTAGACTGGTCTCCAATTCCTGGGCTCAAGCATTACTCTAATCTTAGCCCCCAAAGTGTGGGATTACAGTGTGAACCACCATGTCCACCCTGGAAGGAAGAAATCTTATATGTTGATCTTGCAGGGGTTGAGTATGTGACCCTTCTCCTTTGGATATGTATGCATATTTATTATTGTGCCAGTCATGATAAATCATTAAAAAGAATATCTCAGAGTAGGAAAGTTCTCATTGTAGATAAAGATTTGGGATCTCTTTTAGCTGAAATGTACCTAAGTTCCAGCTTTTTTGTTGAACCTTTACACTTACATTAGTTTACATTAGTTTAATGTAGTAATCAATTCAAAAAAGAAATAAATAAATTGATAATATTTACCTCCTTTTTCTGACCTATTGTATAATACAATGTTCGATGTATCATCTTCAGTCCATCTAACTGGAATATTCCATGTGTAACTAAAATTTTTAAAAAGAAAAATATTTAACTTGTATTACTAAAAGATAACAAAACTTTCAAGAGTAGAAATATTCCAAAAGCAATAGACAAGCATATTTTCCTTATAACTGATTGTCTAGTGTATAGCATACAATTAATATAGTTAATACAATACACTTTAGTGACGAAGACAGGCAGTATAACTGCTCTCCGTTTTCATAAACATGTAAAATGTAAAAATTTGCATCAGAAAGTTAGCTAAGGACAAATAATATTATTTTTAAAATGCTTTAAGGTTTTAGAATAAAGATATTGTATAAATTGCATAAATATAACACATCATATTATAATATTGAGCAGTCACATGTATACTTGCACACATTCTAGTATATTATCATTTCCATCAAGGAACATAAAACATTATTAGAACTCAGAAGACAGTTTATAAACTCTGGGAAGGAAATAACACATTTTAGAAATCATGTTGAAAGTATAGCACCACCACCATGCCCCAAAGCTTCTCAGGCTCTCCTCTAAATACCTCCTCTTTAGAATCTGAACTGAAGTGCTGCCAAGGAAAAATCACTAGGTAAACATGGGGAGTTTTCCATTGTTCCCTTTAGCTACTTCGTATTTTCTTGCAGAGTGAGAGTGGGGAGAGTTAACATTGTATTTTCTTATAATATATACTTAATATTTTAGTCTGGAAATCTCATAAAAGAGGTCTAAAATGTCTTTTTGATGGTTTGTTCCTATGTCACCACATATCAGAAAATGCAGGCAATCTAGAGAGAAGGTGAATCTATGTATCATTGACTGGTTTAGGTTTCAACTTAAGGTTGGTTTGTCTGTCAACATCTAATTCCCTAACAGAGAATTAGGGTTGACATTTCTCCTTTTCAAGACACAATCAGATTTCTGTCATTCAAGGAGAATATATTTTTGCTATATACATGAAAGAAGTAATCCCTTGTTTTATAACTATCAAAGTGTTTTATATGATTTAGTTTACTAGCTTTTTTGGAGTATTTTATTGCGGTGGAATGTCTTTGGCTATAAGTTTCATAAAACCAATCCATAAATTATCTTTTGGGCCCTACAGTGGACACTCTGTGTGCTTCACTCTTATCTCCCAGAATCCCTTTGTCACTTTTGTACATCCAGGACCCAGCATGCTTTCCCCACTCACAACCAACACTGGGTTAGAAAAAGTCAAAAGTTCCTGGGCATTCCATTCTTCTGGATGTGACCCTTAGCAAGGACTGGAAGGTGTGAGAATGTGTCTTGCCCCATCTATCAGAAACACTCTGAAGAAGGATCTGCACTTGCTCCTGGACAACCCCACAAGACAGAGACGAAGGTAACCTCTTCAGGACCTGCCTCACATTGCACCTTTCCTGGGCTTCCCTCCCTTCCCTATCTTACTGTCTGCTTCGCTGCCCAACTTTCCTAAGAACATTTCCTAATGATGTCCGTTCACATGCATGATCACCTGCTTTTAGGGAAGCCAATCTAAGAGCCCTTGCAGCTTCTCAGAAGACAACAAAGAAGCATTTTTAAAAGACCACATCCTATCTAATACGTCACTCTTTCACTGCTCTGCTGGTTCGGTGCTACTACGTAGACTAGCACTGTTTCCTTCTTCATCTTTCTGACTGAAACAATCTGTCTGGCAGGCAGTGTCTGGGTGACCTCTGTGCCCAGTCAAGAGTTCACATTGGCTTTCCCCTCTAAACCACAGTCTCTGGGACTATATCTAGCCTAAAAGTGGGCAGAAGATATACTACTAAGGTCATGTACAAAAATACGACCCTGAGGTCTTTAAGAGTATCGTAAGATTAAAATGATAGAAGATTGAGCCTACATAATTTTTTTTGTTTTAGAATCATAGGATCTAATCTAAGCTGAGTAAAATAACAGATTGGAGAGTATAAAATGTGAAGAAATGAAAATTACATAAATGAAATTATTGAGTCTCCTATACGTTATCTAAAATTCAGAAGTATCAGAATTCATTTTTATAGATATTCACTATCTAACCGTACAACAGGCTCTAGCAGTACTAAACATGGCCGACCTAATTTTGTCTAAGGAACCTGACTTTGATTGCCCCAAGATGACACATCTACTCCCATTCTTCTGCTTGTTTACATAGAGCAGGCATGTAAGCAAACCCTGTAGAGACATCCCCCGATAGATATGTGGAACTAGTACATTTCTAAGAGAGGGTTGAGGTTCTGGTGTTAAGACAATAACTTATACATGGGTGGAGCATTTGAATTATAAAAAGATTCTAGTCAGTAAGAATTCCCTAATCTTGGATTATTTAATCAGTGAGAAAATATTAAGAGGAGACCATTCAACTTACAGAGCAACTTAGCTGACCACATTGCCTGCCAGACAGGAACATATCTGAACAGAGAGCAGGTGAACATCAGGGTTGAAGAAAGGACTAATTCCTTTCTGGGTGCATAAAGGCATTTATAATAATAAAAAAATTTTAGTAATATATCTATAAGTCTAAACAAAATAAAAAACAGTATCTGAAGGTAGAAACTAAAGACAAATAATACAGAAAAGTATAAATGTTAATATAGTTTTAAGTCTTGGTGAATAAAATTTAAAGATTCATTGTAACAAAAAGTGATTTTGTACCTTGATGATGTATTTGGTTCACTTGGCTATAAAACATTTTTGTTTGTGTGGAGAGAAATCCATAACCAAGGAATAGTTTTTTTGGTGTTTTTCATTTTTTTGTTTTTGGAGTTGGAGTCTCACTCTGTTGCCCAGGCTGGAGTGCAGTGGCACACTCACAGCCACCCAAGCGTCGACCTGTGGGCTCCAGCAATCCATCTTCTCCACCTTTCATGTAGGTAAAATTACAGGTGTGCGCTACCACACTCAGCTAACTTTTTATTTATTGTGGAGATGAGGTCTTGCCAAGTTGCCCAGGCTGATCTCGAACCTGTGGGCTCAGGCAATCCACTCACCTCAGCCTCCCAAATTGCTGGAAGTACAGGCTGAGCCACTGAGCCTGGCCAGGAATAGTTTTTGAAAAAGCTGGTTCCATTGTTTTCTAAACATTGTTAACTGTCTTTGGCTTAACAAATCAGTGAATACATATAACAAGAGGGAACAATTTCTAGGAAACTTTCCCAAAAGAATCATGTTTTGCAAGAGAGAAATATTTTTTAAAAATTTAATAGCCAAAGGCTCTAGCAGTATTAAATATAGTTAATCTAATTTACTAGAACATAAAACAGTTACTATAAAAGAAACTTATAGTTTGTTATAGTTGTTAGCAGAACAATCACAGAAACTATTGTGTTGATTTTTATAATTGAATTATTACCTGAAAACAAGTCAGATCTATGTTTTAATTCATGCATCATAAAGAGAAAATAGTGAAAAACAAAGGAGGTTTTCTCCATCATAATCTTTTCTTTTTAAGATAAAGTAAAGGCAAAGAAGTATATGCAAATACTCCTTAAGTAACCTCCTACTGGTCTAAGTAGTCAATCTTTCCTTTGTTCTGGAGTAAGCTATTGATTTTCAGAACTTGCAAGGTATCTGGTTTCCTTACATTTAAATTACTATAGGAGGACTGAGTGTCTGAGATTTCCAGGAGAGACCAATAATAGGTCTCAACAAAGTGAGTACAACTGGCTTTCTGGTTACTTCTCCAGTTCAGGGACCAACCGGCGTCATAGAAGTAGCTAATTTAATAATTCTGAGTGCTCTTCATTCTCTGATGCCTTAGACAGCAAAGTACTTCAGCAATTTTAATTTGTGAAAATGCCTGAGTGTGCTGTTAGTGTAATTTCATTCCCAGCACCCTGAATTGTAAGCCAGAAAACAGATTCTGTTACCTACCTCATAGAGAACACTTCACAAAGCGTGTCTATGAAGATCTCAGTTCTCTACAAATAAGGCTATGGCCACTATAGTACAAGATGAGAATAATGTTCTACAAGGAGATTGTTCTCTGCCAATTCATCTGACTGACTTCCTTGCACATTATTTAATCTTTAATTAGATAGTTTAGTTCAACCAAATCTTTGGAACATCTACCACACCCTCCAGCCTACGGCCACTGTCCTTGTCTAGGCTCATCGTTTCCAACAGTTCTCACATGGGTTGCTTGCTACAGTGTCATCCTAACTGGTCTCTCTGCTTCTACTCTTGTCCTCTACTGGTTGATGGTCTATGATCTGTTCCCCACAGTGCAGCTCAAGGGGAACTTTCAATAATGGAAACATCCTGCCAATTCTCTCCTCAAAGTTCTTGAATTTGCATACTATCATCCAGAATCTTTAACATGGTCTGCATACCTGGTCTCTGCCTTTCTCTTTACCTTCACTTTCACCTCTCACCCCTTTTGCAGTCACCTCTGCTACCCACTATCTAGGAGCCTGACTGCCTGGGCTCAAATCAAGTCTCCATTATTTACACTGTATGAGCTTGAACAAGTTATTTAATCACACTCTGCTTCAATGTTCTCATCTGTTATAAAATCAAATACTTCCGAAATGCATAAAATTGTACCAGCCACTAAGTCAGTGTTCAATAAGTGTGGTGTATTATGCATACAAGACTCCTTTAGACTTTGGAACTTTCATACATGTTGCAGTTTCCGTTTTGAACTTCTCAGTTGGTGAGATGGAGCAGGGACCTATCTCAGGGGCCTGCCAGGCACCGCCACACCAAAGAATGAGAATAAAGGAAAATCCTGAATTTTTTCAAGGGAAATTCTAGACACCTAGCTGTCCCTAAGAACTAAATTAGCAACTTGATAAGTAAGAAAGTAATAGTAACTTAAACCAACAACCAAGGAAGTTAGAGTCACAAGATGTTTTGTTCCCCACAGAAACTAAAGATACCATCTTAACATATGTCCTTAAGTTGTTTTTCAGAAACCTGGACCCTTCCCTCCCACTGCCCAATCAAACAGATCCACCAGCACATAGACCTCAGATAGGGGGAACTGAGGACTAAACTCTGACCACCATTCTTTGTTCTAAATTTCTTCCTGAGGGGCCTGGAGGTACTCATGCCCATAAGTCAGTGCTAACATTGTTTTTTACTGACCCCCCAGTTTTTTTTTAAATGTAACTTCCTTAACCAATTATAAATCAGAAAATCTTTGAATCTACCAATGACATGTAAGCATCCACTACAACAGGGATCCCCAACCCCTGAGCTACAGCTAGTACCAGTCCATGGCCTATTAGGAATCAGGATGCACAGTAGATGAGTGGCAGGTAAGCCAGCAAAGCTTCCTCTGTATTTATAGTCACTGTATCACTCACATTACCATCCAAACTCCGCCTTCTGTCAGATCAGTGGCAGCATTAGATTCTCATAGGAGAATGAATCCTATTGTGAACTGAGCATGCAAGGGATCTAGGTTGTGTACTCCTTATGAGAATCTAATGCTCGATGATCTAAGGTGATGCTAAGGTGGTCATGCTATATATTTCATAATATATTACAGTGTAATGATGATAGAAATAAAGTGTACAATAAATAAAATGTGCTTGAATCATCCTGAAACCATCCTTCCTCTCCCCTGGTCCTTGGAAAAACTGTGTTCCATGAAACCAGTCCCTGATGACAAAAAGGTTGGGGACCGTTGCACTACAAGATATCTTGACTTTTTAGGCAAAACCAATAAAGATGGACCCCCCCCCAAAAAAAAACAGAATTTCTCTTTGGGGGGTGGGCCTCTTGTAGTACATTCAGAATTTGTTCCTCTGGATCAGTCAACTAAAGTTTTTATCTGGAAGTTTTGAGAATGTTGTGTCACAATTTGTGGAAGAAATGTCTCAAGTTGTGGCCAATAGGTGACTGGTCCTTCCACTGTGGCAATGCACCTGCCCAAGTTGCACTGAGTGTTCAGCAGTTTTTGCCCCCAAAAATGGCATAACCCCCGTGCCCTACCTTCCCTATTCACCCCATCTTGCCCCAAGTGACTTTTTTTTTTATTTCACAGATGAAAAAACCCTCAAAGGGAAACTTTTTGCTGATGTGAAAGAGGTGAAACAAAAAATGGCAGAAGCCCTAAAAGGCATCCAAATTGATGAGTTCAAAAACTGTTTTGAGCAGTGGAAAAGGCATCTCGGTAGGTGTACTATATCAAACAGAGAGTAAATAAATATACAAGTTTTTATAAATAAATTCTGTCTTTTGGGGAGTCCCCCCCTTGTATAACCTCCTTTTTTTTTTTTTTCTTTTGAGTTGGATCTCACTCTGTCACTCAGGTTGAAAGGCAGTGGTTCATGGCTCATTGCAGCCTCAACTTCCTGTGCTCAGGCTCCCAAGTAGTTGGGACTATACATGTGTGCCACTGCTCCTGGCTAATTTTTAAAATTTTTTGTAGAAACAAGTTCTCACTATGTTGCCCAGGCTAGTCTCAAACTCCTGGGCTCAAGCAATCCTCCTGTCTCAACCTCCCAAAGTGTTGAGATTACAAGTGTGAGACACTACACCTGGCCAACTTCCATGTATTGGTTTATGATTTTGCCTGTAGCTTCTGCTTTCCCGAAATTTACCCTTGCCTTTAAACACCCTTACTTGCAAGCCATTGAGGAGGTCAGGGCTTATGCATGAGCTATTCCATTCTCCTTGCTTCACAACCTACAAATAAATATCCTCTTTTCTCTCCCTGAAAACCTCTGTATGGGCGTTTTGTCTTATCTTGCTAGGCAAGCAGATCCCAGTTCAGTTCAGTAACAATGGTCTTTCCCCCCCACCAATGTGCTCTCCTTAAATATCACATCTTCAGGAAAGAACATGTTCTGTGACCCTCCCTACCCAACCCCACCTTCTATACTCTCCTCATTAATTCAGGCTCAGCAAATCAGTGGATACATGTGACAATATTATAATTCCTGTGAAACATTCCAAATAGTAGCTTGTTTCACAAGAGAGAAATATTTTTAAATTTTAATATCCATAGGCTCTAGCAGTATTAAAGTTGGCTCACTTGATTTGCTAGAACGTAAAACAGTAACTACACAGAAACCAGTTTATAGTTATTAAATACTTTCTGAAACACCTTCTTCATACCCCATAATTCTATCATTCTCCTTTCCTCATATTATTCTAATTGCTACTGAATGATCTTATGATAATTTTTATATGTGGTTATAAAATAATGTCAATGAAATCATTAAGAAAAAGAGAAAGAGGACAAAGTGTCTCCTCAATGAGAATCAGGCAGTGGAGTTCAGCATAGCTAATGAAATATGTAAAATAATAGCAATAGCTTGCTTGACATAAGTAACTCCATTTTGTTAAAATCCTCCATCTTAGCTGTCTGCCTGACCTAAAAATGAGCCCCCCCTCGCAGTGTGTACATGTGATTGTTGTAACGTTCCCATGACCACAGAGCCACAGCCTTGTTCCCCTTAGCTGTTCACGCTGACCATTTAAAAACTCCCTAGCTACAAGTTCTGTGTAATTGTATGCTTTGTTAGTGAAATCAGTGTTGCACCAAGAAATTGGTCTTTGCAAAATTCCCCCTACCACATCCCCATATTTTATTCCTATATGTTGTTCCCTTTTGTTTTTAGTTCCTTGTTCCTTCACCCCCTGCTATGTAGCCCACTTGCAGTTTTTGCCTTTATAAGCCTTTTGCTAGTTTTGCTCAGGGTCAAGAGCTTTCTTGGCGTGAGCCTACTCTTGACCACATGCTAATAAAGGACTCATAATTTGACCTCGATGTACTAGCAATTCTCCTTTCTTGCACTTTGGCTATAACAGATACATGGGTTGGGGATAGGGGAAAAATTATTTCTTCCCAAACCAAGTATTAAAATGTTGAATGAAGGAAGAATAAAATTTGGGCATGGGTGAAACAGGAACAATATCTAGGAGACCCGTGACTATGTAGCATCCATTTAGCTCAGATCCACTCTAAGAGGCTCAGCTGGGTAACCCAGACTGGAGTGATATCCCCAGAATGGTATATCCAGGCTCCTGGGGCAGCCCTGGGACTAGAGTTCCTAAGATTCTAATTTTCTTTCCTTCAGTTGGGAGAAACTGCATCCCAGAAATGTATACAAAAATAACTGCTTAGTTAGGGATGTTTATAGTATTGAAACTTTTGTACAAGTTGTATTCATACAATTGTGATAAGTTTCAAAATCACTTACAATACTTTAAGTATTGTAAAAATGTCAGTCACTTTGTCAGTTTTACAATACTTAAAACATTTTTTAAAATTTGACAAATTAGAGAAAGTTATATAGTAGGTTCTTAATTACTTTTTTTTTTGAGAGAGAGAGGTGCTCTGTCACCCAAGGCTAGAGTACAGTGACACAATCATAGCTCACTGCAGCTGCAACTCAAGCAGTCTTCCCATCTTGGCCTCCTAAAGCACTGGGATTGCAGGCATGAGCCACTGCTCCCAGGCATGAATTTGTAATTTTAATTGAAATACTTAAAAAAACCTTAACTCAATAGCCATGTTTAAATGTGTAAAAAAAAAATCTCATTTTATGAAACTAAGGGTTTGATTTCAACATGAATAAAATGTCCAAGAAATTTGATATGTTGTATTTGAGTTTTAATTTGTTAGATTTATAAAAATATATAGAAAAACTTTTAATGCCAATAATTTCCAAATCTGCTTCTTCAGGTGCTTAGATGTTTATATTTTGAAATTATAAGTGAATTGAATAAAATTTTAACTAGTGGTGTTTAGAAGAATTTGATTAAGTTTATACATTTCTTATAAGTGAGTTATGCAAGGGAATTTTATTAGGTTTCTAAGCTCTATTTAAATGCTCAGGAAAATGTAATGTGTGCAATTTGTAGATAAGTTCATCATGAATCAAAAACTTTAAAAGCTGGTGTTGAAAAGCCACCTTCTTCCCCACCCTTCCCCCCAGGTCAGCACCTCTTGGAGACATCCCTTAATCTGGTTTTAGTCATCCTGTGGTCCAACTGTAACTCTAAATGCTTCTATTGTTTTATTTAGACAATATTTATTAACTTTCCCATGAGAGAGGGTGATTGAGTTCACTTATATTACTTTCTCTTCCAATTATAAAATTGAATACAATAAAATTATTTTTAGATTTTCTATAGTTTACAATTGTACCTCTAAATGATATATCATACTATTATTTCTTGCTTTATAAACTTTGGTGCCTCTACTTTCCTAATTGTTAAATGAGGATATCCACTGGAATACTGGTAAATGCTTTACAACCAGTTTTCAGAGGGTAAAATGTAGTATTTGCTCATGTCCATGTAATGCTCCCATCACAACTGATTACAAGTTGCCAACACAATGTCACTAACATGATGACATTGAGGTGGGAATTAGAGCTGTTCCAGCACACCTAGATTAGCACCCCAACACTTTCTGCTAACTTTTCTCCCTCCTCCACCTCCTTTCTTCTTTCAGGTGTTTTTTCTTGTTACAATGTCAAGACAGTAATCTATTCTGCCACCATAACAAATATTTTTACATGTTTAACCATCAGTTGATTGCAAAAGTTAAAAGCCATGCTGGGCACAGTAGCTCACACCTATAATCTATATAACCTTGGAAGGCAGAGGTGAGAGGATTGCCTGAGCCCAGAGGTTCAAGACCAGCCTGGGCAACTTGGTGAGATCTTGTTTCTACAGTAAATCAAAAAATTAGCTGGGCAGAGTGGCACACATCTGTAGTTCCAGCTACTTGGAAGGCTGAGGTGGAAGGATCACCTTAGCCCAGCAGGTCGAGGCTGCAGGAGCCATAAGCATGCCACTGCACTCCAGCCTGGGTGGCAGAGTGAGACTCCAATTCAAAAACAAAAACAAAAAATTCCATGAATATTTATGAGATTATATTATATACATACTGTTGGCCAGGATGTGTGTGAGTTTATATTTCCTACTCTGTGGTCTGATTTCATGGCCTCTGAGCCATTTAAATTAAAATTTTCTAACAGGGTCAAATGAATTTTTTCTTTTTCTTCCTTTTCTTTCCTTCTTTCCTTCTTTCCTTCCTTTTTTCTTTCTCTTGCTCTTTTTTCTTTTTTGAGATAGGGTCTCACTGTGTGGCCAGGTTGGTCTTGAACTCCTGGACTCAAGTAATCCTCCCACCTCAGCCTCCTAAGTAGCTGGGCCTACAGACATGTGCCACCACATCCAGCAGATTCCTTTTTCTTATATTCTATCAGTGGCATAAAATCATTCTACCTGCTTCATGGTTTGAGATCACAATTTTTATATAAATTATTTTATTTTGGTTTTTTAAAATTTTCTTTTTTCTTTTTATTTTAAGTTGGAGTCTCACTCTGTCACCCAGACTGGAGTACAATGGCACGCTCATGGCCACCCCAGCCCCAACCTGCTGGGCTCCAGCGATCCTTCCACCTCAGCCTTCCAAGTTGCCAGAACTATAGGTACGTGCTACCACACCTGGCTAAATTTTCTTTTTTATAGTTAACCAAACTGATGGACCTTTACCAAATCCTCACATGTTTTCATCTTCCCAACCATACTACCTTCTAGAGAGCATTTCTCTTTTTCCTGGAGATCACCTACCTCACCCCAATCATCCTGCCCTTATAGCACTGTGAGCATTTTCTTTCATGGGTTGCCTAGACTGAATGTACCATCTCCTGGGTCCCAAGATCCATTTATTTCTCTTTTCTTGATTTATCACCCAGTCCTTTCTTTTTCTCTCTCTTTTTTTTCCTCCAACTCATCAACCTTCACCTGGTGTGCAACCTCAGTCACTTTTTAAGAAGTGTTACGTGGAAAGCATTTTCTGGGGCTGTATTCCTGAAAATGTCTTTACTGTACCTCACACTGGGTTTGGTTTGACTGGGTATAGAATTAGAGGTGAAAATAAGTTTTGCTTCACTCTTTTGGAAGCATTGCTCCATCTTCTCCTTGCATTCAGGGTTGCTGTGAAGTGTGATGCCACACTAACTTGTGTGTCTTTGTTTTCTGAAATTTCATGAGGATGTATCTGTGGAAGCTATGTTTTTTATTTTTTTATTTTTGTACAGTGTACTTAGTAGGGCCTTTTAATCAGAATCCTTGTGTCCTTTATTATTTCTTTGATAGAATTTGCCACTCAAGTTTCTCTGTTTTCTTTTTATTTTTTAAAAACTCCTATTAGTTGGGTGCTAGACTTTCCATGTTTGTCTTTTCTGTTACATTTGCCAGCTCTGTGTGTGTCTGCCCTACATCTTTGGAGAATTCTCCAATTTCATTTCTGGTTGATCTATTATTTCTTTGGCCAACCAAAAACTTAACCTTTCAGAATTATTTTGTGTTCTCAGTTAGGCCCTTCCAAGACATTCGCTCTTAGATAATGGGTATAATAACTTCTCTGATCTCTGCATATATTTTATAGATTTATTTTATGCTTCCTTAATTAAGCATCTTATAGAGTCAAAGTGTGTTTTTGCTTTTTCACTTGGAATTTGAACCTTTTATGCCTCTACATATTTTTCATGTATCTTGTGATCTTTGATTGTCCATTCATATTTAGGAAAGAATTAAACTGACTCTTGATGGTTAGTATGTAATCTCTCTACTATTAAGAAGGGAAATGCATTTTTGAGACAGACTTTTCTGCTGAGCAGATGGTCTGATTGGGAGCTCCGTGTATGTGTGAGGGGGGCTGGCAGCTCCAGCCTACCCTCCCTACAAATGTCATTATGAGGAAGGTTTTCCCTAAGAGCCCCAACCAAATGGAAATCCTTACCTCTCCTCCACTGTTTTAGTCAATTACCTTAGGAAACCAGCCCTCTGTACTTTTGCTTGTGGTCATTGCCAGATATCTCAGAGCTGTATTCAGAGAAAGGAGTGGTAGTAGGTGGAGGGGAGAGTGGGGGTCTGACTGGCACAGTTGTCCTGAGTCTAGACTTCAAATTAATTGACCTCTCTGCTCACTCTTTCCCTCCACTCCATGCTGACACTGAGCCCAGAGCTTGTCTAAGGATAGGGAAGTCCTTTTATTATTATCTGGTTGCATCTTCCTCGGTTTGTTTTCTATCACTATTTCTCCTTCTGCTTTTCTTCTTTCAGAATTCTATGATACATACAGTCCTTCCCATTTATTTTCCTTACTGTTACAGGTTTATTTATTTTAGTATTTCCATTCCTCTCTTCAATGATACCTAGAAAAATAAGACATGGATGTGTGTGCTCAGTCTACTATTTTGAACCAGGAGGTCACTTAACTATCTTTGAATCCCTAATCCTGTGCCTTTATACTTTATATGATCACCCATCAATCACGTACTCAAGAGCAAGATCCAAGCAAATGACCAGTATTTCTGACAATTTTCTGCCTTATTTTGAAATGCATTATAGAATCTTACCCAAGATCTGAAGGGGGCTGGGAAGGATTAGCTCTTGAGTCCAACAGAAAGCGTTTCTGTGTGATGTTTCTTGTGTCATTCACATTAAGCACAGGATAACCCATCTGTCTGGTCCAGGTGTCCATTACTTCTCTCACTGGTAGATTACTTGCCTAAGGTTGAAGAAAGCAAAGCCATGGAGATTAACCAATTAACAAATAAGGGAAAATAAAAAGATAGAACGTTGAATTTAAAAAATTGGTAAATTATTTGTAAATCAGACAAAGAAATATTTGAGGATATACTCTTCCTTACCTCTTCCAGTGCTCCCCAGAAATCTGAAGTTTTTGCATTCTGGAATTGATATTTTGTCAAGTAAATCTGTAAGTAAAAGATAACAAACATTTTAGAAGTCAATGTTTGTTTTCTCATGCTTCCACAACATGAACTGAACCCCTAGTCATAACTACTAAATTCTACCACCATGGCACAAAAACAGCCATAGACAATATGTAAATTGGTAAGTGTGGTTGTATTCCAATAAAACATTATTTATTCACATTGATATTTGAATTGTATATAATTTTCATGCACTATGAAATATTCTTCATTTGATTTTTCCTCTATTTAAAAATGTAGAAACCTTATTTAGTTTGTGAATCTTAAAAAAAAATGAGTGGTCCACCCGATTTGACCTTCAGGCAGCAGCTGGCCAACCTCTACTCCAAGGGAGTGAATAAAAACCTTTTGAATAATAATTATAATGAGAAGAAGGAGAAGGAATAAATTGAAGACATTATTTACTTTAAAGAATAAGTCTTCACTCTTCAAATATTTTTAAAATGCAAATCTTTTAAATAGAAGCCTCTCCCTTTTGGCAGTTCTGTTCACAAAACCTCTTTCTGTACATGAGTTTTCAGATATAGTGTGATATATCCCTAGAAAAAAATTCCCAGTCTTCTCCTAATCCTATAACTGTGAGCACTTGGGGGTTCACCAGAAATCTTTCTAAAGTTCTGCTGTATCACTCTTCTGTTACTTTCTAAAATTGTCCACTGTGAAATGTGGAAAACTTTGGTAGAAATAGAATCATCTTAAGTGTTCTCAATTGTTAACTTTTCACATATCATTTACACTCTGTGTTGCTATGATTTTCAGTAGGAACTGTTTCTAAATCATGTTATCTTCTAAATTCTTCTTCTTTTCAGGCACAGAGAGATAAAACAATATTATTAGCAGGACACCAAGAGGCCTGGAAGAGAGTTGAAGTCAGTTTGGAACATTGCCTCCACATTTATTTTGGTTGAGTCACTTCTTGGCACTACCACCAGGGGGCAGGCAAAAGAAGGAAGAAGCAGTAAATACTTTCCCAGTTTTAGGTATTCACTTCAGAACGTTGCACAAATCATATATTAATTGAATAATTGGTATATCAAATTCTAATATTAAAAATAATTGACTACTTAATGTAGTAATTATTATAGCCATAGCTATGCATTAATGACAATTTATATTAAATAGTTTCTTCCTGAAATTAATTTAGAGGAGTTTATTTGTATACTCACAATGTCTCCAGCTTTGAAACATGCAATCTTGCAACTGAAAAGGACCTTAAATATTATTTGATACAGTTGTCCACATTTTTGAGAAGAGGGAAACTACCCTGCTAAACTCCCTGTCTAGAGAGGTGAAGAGATTTGCCCGAGATTACTATGAAGAGAATTCTGAATCTTATATCAGTGTGTGGTTTTCATCACTATTGTTGCTTTCGTTTTTTTCATTGCAATTTCTTGCTTCTCCTAAACCAAAGTCTTAATAGAAATTTATATAAATATTATATTAAAAGGAACTAAATTAGTGCTTCTGAATATTCTACATTAAGAAATTTGCTTCTAGCCAGGCACAGTGGTGCTTGTGCTCCCAGCACTTTGGGAGCTCAGGGGTTCGAGACCAGACCAGGCAACTTGATGAAATCTCGTCTCTACAATAAACCAAAAAAATTAGCTGGGCATGGTGGCACACACCTGTACTTCCAGCTATGTGGAAGGCTGAGGCAGAAGGATCACCTGAGCCCAGCAGGTCGAGGTTGCAGTGACTGTGAGCTGCACTGCACTCCAGCCTGGGTGATACAGTGAGACTCTGACTCAAAAAAAAAGAAAGAAAAGAAATTTGCTTCTTCACCTTGGAATGTAGTCATTCCAGTCAAAATTACATGACAACCTAGATCGTAATTCCTCACTGGTTAATATCAGTGAACAATAAAGAAAAGGAACAATGTTTCTATAACTAGTATCCTAGGAAGGGAAAAGATTTTCCAACTCTGCCATTCTTGCCTTATCAGGGATACTACTGATACTAAAAGAAAAAGAAAGGACATGTATATTTCTCAGTTTCTGTCATTGTTATGCATGCCCTGTTATTTATATATTTTTATGTACATGTATGACCTTAAAGATTTCCCAGTTGATAAGTTTGCTCTTATTTCCCTTCACCCCGTGTCTATTTTGCTGCGAGGTTGAGTTTAGAAGAAAACAAGCATGAAAGAGAATAGACACCTGGCCATCCCTAGGTTTAGTGCACATCAGGTTAGCTAACAGAGAGCCACTCTTGGCAGAAAGTTGGTATTTGCATGGGAGGGACCTTGAACTCCAACTTTGCAGACTGGGATTTACAGGCAACAATAATAGTGATGACAACAACTCAAGGAAGATATTGTTCAGATACTTGAATTATATGAAGGAATGTTTCAGTCAGTCTGAGAGCTTATTGAATGTGGCCTATATTGATCATATACTATTTTTAGATTTTAGCTAATGTCTGAAGATTGAAGGAAAAGAGTGAGTGTTTTGTGAGTTTTGTGGGGTTTTTTTGTTTTTTGTGGTTTTTTTTGGTATGACTTGTAGTCCACAGCACTGTAATAATATGAAAAATTAATATCTATTCATCCTAGTTCATTTTCAGCACCATCTGTAGTCACAATTAGGGTACCAGAAGACTTAGAAATATTTAGAACTTGAGAAATATTCGTTTTAGACAAGACTTTTTGAAAATTAGTTATAACATAGATACTGGCTTACGAGTTCCTAATGAAAGGTGCTCACAGTGAGAAAAGATGAGATAAAATTTGAGCTTGAAGTGAACAAAAACATTACAAGATGATCTCGTGTACACAGAACCACAAGTATAGCTTCTCTCTTTGTACCTATTGTCTACACAAAATATTTTATTTGTGGACAAAGGAATAAAATGTACTGATGTACTTACCAAACATTTCCTAAACCCTGGTCTTATTTCTTATTATGTTAATAGTCACCTAGGTATTTTAGTATTCGGTAAGAGGGAACCATTTTCTTTTGGAGCAGCGCAGAGAGGGCTAAATGTCACGTAAGACGGCAAGGTGGTAGTGGCCTTGTCCCGGGGAATCACATCCAGAAGCAGTCCTCCCTGTGGAAGCCGGGAGGGGGCGCTGCTTCATCCTGGTTTCTGCTCTCCAGGCTGGATACCCTCAGCAGGACTCTGGCCTACCTGGATTGTCTCGGTAGGGAGGTGGAACCGAAAGAGTAAGAAGACGATTCCGTTTCTAGGCTGGAACGGGGCCAACCTGCAGACAAGGCTATTTTGATCATATTTTTAAAATTCAAACCTGAGAAAATTTAAGACAACTGGCTTAGGGTCTGTTCGAAAAACAAAAATGAAACGGAGTGATACACTAAAATGGATGTGTGAAATGGTTTAGAAAGTTTATGGTCATTTCTGTTACTGAAAGGAAGCAGGCCCTTCATCGATTCCCTTGTAATAAGAGGACTGATTGATTGATGCATTCATTGATTGATCTGGGTCTCACACTATCGCCCAGGCTGGAGTGTGGCACAATCACAGGCTCATGGCAGTCTTAGCCTGGGTGATCCTTCCACTTCAGCCTCCCGCGTAGCTGGGACTACAGGTGGGCACCATCACACCCACTAATTTTTTTAGTGTGTGTGTGTGTGTGTGTGTGTGTGTGTAGATAAGGTCTCGCTATGTTGCCTAGGCTGGTCTGGAACTCCTGGGCTCAAGCCTTCCACGTCAGCCTGCCAAAGTGCTAGAATTACAGGCATGAGCCACCATGTGCCTGGTCCTGTAATAAGAATATTTACACTGATTTTTCCAATCCAATACTAAGAAAAATGTGTTATGCTCACTGTAAGAGAGGACTCTTATAGATAGATTCAAATTTTTGTATAATGACTCTATGGAATAAATTATGTTCTCTAAAATCCGTATGTTGAAGCCCTAACCCCCAGTGTGGTAGTTTTTGGAAATGGAGCCTTTGGGAGGTGCTCAGGTTTAAATGAGATCATAATGCTGAGACCCTTATAATGGGTAAGAGACACCACAAAACTCACTCTATCTGCCCTGTGAGGACACAGCGAGAAGATAGCCATCTACATGCCAGAAAGAGGGCCCTCACCAGAAACTGAACTGGCCAGCACCTTGATCTTGGACTTCCCAGCCTAGAGAACTGTGAGAAAACACATGTCTGTTGTTGAAGTCACCCAGTCTACGGCATTTGGTTATGGCAGCCCAATCTGTCTAATATAAGAAAGATGAGCAGTAACTAAGTAATCTGTTTAAGCTCCATGAGACTTCTGCTAAATGATAATTACAGATACAATGTAGGTACTCAACTAGATGTGAAATCACCTTTTTATTTTTATCCATATTATCTATCCCTAAATAAGAAAATTTAAAAGGAATTATCCTTAATGAATGACATCTTAACACACATCAGTCACACATCAGTGTAGTTTATTCCTAAGACCACTAAAAGTAGTCAATCATACCTGACATCCTTTTTGAAATTTCTCTGGTGTCAGCCAGTCTTCAAGCATTCTCAGAATGGAAGCTCCCTATGATAGGAAAAAAATGATAAACGAATAAAGGATATGCAAGGAGCAAACACCAGTTATCACTATTGTGACTAGTGTTTCATAACCATATTTGTGAGATTATTTCTTCAATATGATTCTGCTAAATTATATGGCTCAATAATTTTAGGATAAAAATACCACTTGGCACAGCTCCTCTATGTATGCTTCTAAAATAACCAAAAGATAAAGAGAAATTGCCAAAATAGCCATCATTTCAGTGTCTTGAGGTTCAAATAATTACTGCATTTCACCAAATAAACCAGCAGATGGGGCTTTCCTAATGAAAGAGAAACAGTCTTTTCAAAAATCACATTTGATTGAGGAAAGTAGTTTAGGATAAAATTATGGCGATTTCTTAAATATATTTTCATACTTGAAAATAAGAATTACATTTATCATAGGGAAATAGTCAAGGAACTATCTGGTCAAATAACTTAATATAAATAGGTATATAATTTAGGTATAAAACCCTTCTCTGTCTCACTTGGTTGATCTCATTTGGTTTCCTTTCATCTGAAGAATCTGATGAATAAATACCTCTGCTCTCTATTTTCTTTTCATGTGTTATAAGATTAGGGCTAAAACATACTATTTATAAAATTTCAAATCAATTTTCAAGTAACTGATCTGAAAAATATTGCCTTCCTACTTGTTATTTTTACTGTAATTTTCCTAACATTCTAAATTATTTTTGCACCTACTTAGAAGGCTAAAGGCTTATAAACGTTTATTTATTTCTGACTTAATATCTTAAACCCATGAAGAATCTGGGGCTCAGGGAAAAATTGATTCAAAAAAATATAAACTTCTCCCATGTGGGTTATTTGAAGAGGCTATAAGTAGATGAGAAATTTTAACAAAGATAGAATCATTGATAATGTGAAAGAAAAAGGAATAAAAGTATGAAAATTTACCATGGGAATAATATGAGAAGGGAAGCCAAAAATATGATGTTATAAATTTCAAATGCTAATATATAGAATTCTTTCACTCAATTCAGCTTTATATAGTATTCATTTTAATAATTATAATATTTTGACTTAAATAACAAAATGTATTACAGGATAGAAGAATGTAATAGTTTTCTTTCTTTTTTTTTTTTTTTTTAAGTGTAGCTGTTTATGTATTTATTTTTTGAGTTGGAGTCTCACTCTGTTGCCCAGACGGGAGTGCAGTGGCCACTCCCAGCCACCGCAGCCTCGACCTGCTGGGCTCCGGTGATCCTTCCACCTCTGCCTTCCAAGTAGCTGGAATTACATGCATGCGCTACCACTCCTGGCTAATTTTTTGATTTATTGTAGAGATGAGGTCTCACCAAGTTGTCCAGGCAGGTCTTGAACTCAAGGGCTCAGGCAGTAATAGTTTTCAATGGCTTTTGAGCAACTTAATGTAAGGAGTAAACCTTGAGAAGCTGAGGTGGAAAATGATGAAAAATAACATGTTTTTGTTTTTGTTTTTAAACAGGATTTACTGAGAGGACAGAAAAGCTCCCAGAGTGGAGGGGACCTGAGGGAGTTGCCCAAAAATAACATTTTAAATTATGTGATCTGAAGGCATGAAATACGTTTGAAGGCCAGACTATAAGAGATGTTGTAATAGAGAATGTGTCACATGAAACTTTGGGCTATAGATTTTCAGTGACTTTTCATAAAAGTTCAGTAGATAAGAATGCCTCATCTACAATATACTAACAAAGTCACCTTCAATTCTTATCTAAAAAGGAATAAAAGCGTTTCCTTCTGGGTTGGACTTAAATTTCTTTTGCAAGTACTAAAGGGATAAGTAGAAAAAGTGCTCATATATATTGGATTTCTTGTTGACCACAAAGAAAAAAATATTTATTGTCTTTTTAAAAAATCAAATAATACAATTTAAAATTGGATGCTTAAAATGTAATAATTGAAATGAAAGCAATTATAGACATAAATGAAAAGAGAAATTTTTAAAAATTTGTTTCAAAATCCTATATAGTCAGTATTCATCAGGTCCACTAAAAAGTACACACTACTGAATATTTAGCATCCAGAATAAGTTCTGCACTGCGTTCTAAAGCCTACTGGCACAGTCTAACCATTCTTGCCATTTTTAGGCACCTACTAAAATAAAAATTACTAAACAGGAAGGTGCTTAAAATAATGTCATGTTTCCCCCACCTTGCTATAGGATATTCCATCAAAAACAGATGTTATTTCAGCAGGCGTTGTTACAGTGACAACAATGGGATGGGAAGACATCAAAGAATCATCCTCTTGAACAGGTAACACATCTTCAAGCAACATCTGGTCACGCTGAAATGACAGAATGAACCAAGGAAATACAGTGCTTCCTTTATACTGGTTTATATTTTTATATATCACATATAAGAAAAATACATTCTCAGCGATCTGTCACAGAAACAAAGAACCAGATACCACATGTTCTCACTCATAAGGGGGACCTGAACATTAATCACAATAGCACAAGGAAGGGATTGGCAGTCATGGGAAACTGATGGGGAGGTGGGGCATGTAACACCACAAAGTGTACCTGGTCCTAAACAAGGGAAAGTGAGGACTAGTTGGAGACCCAAACTTCACATGTACATTGCCTATACTTTACATGAACATTACTTAAGTACCTAATCCTGACTTGTACCCACATCCTTATAATAACATAAAGTAAGTAAATAAACATATATAAGAAAAGCTGAGAGAAAATGAATACTCAGATTACTTAAAACAAACAGAAAGTCTCCAAATTAATCATATTTTGCATGGATTGATCGACATTGATTTTATTCTCTTCTTCTGTTTAAACTCTCTTGACTTCTTCCCCTATATGACAGGCAGAGAAGACACCAGCATCTGTGAATTCACTTTCTGCTGTGACTTTCAGACATGTGTCAAACTTTTCAAGCCCAGTTTCCGTATCTGTGTGGTGGGAAGGGTAGTATCACCTCACAGATTAGTTCTGAGAATTAACTGAAAATTAACTGTCAAATATTGATGTTCAGTTTTTATTTTTTACTTTACATCATCTTGTTATTAGAATTTGCATGGTTCATAACTAGTCAAAGAAAACATCAGCTTGTTATTTGGTTCTAAAATTACCTCTCATTTTACCCTTAGGTTTTTCTCAGCAATATGGAGTGGTTGACAGACCTAGCAGTATCATCAGATTTCCTTGATTCAAAGGCTCAGTCTTTCCACTTTCTAGAGATGCAAGCTTAAGCAAGTTCCCTCACTTGTTAAATGGAAGTCATGACAGCATACTTTTTGGAGATGTGCACGGCATTCAACGTTACAATTCAGGATAAGCCCTTGGCATAGTACCTGGCACGGAGTGAAAACCTAACACATTTGTTGCTATTATTTCAAATCTTAAGCAATAAGATTCTGAAACCTAATTCTGTTAAACTACTACAAATTTTAAAAACCAAACATTTTATTGGTCCTATTTAATTAAAAATATTTTCAAAAGAGGAGCATTCTATATTATCTTACATTTTCCAACTTTGTGGCTTTCATTTATAATAGACAAGGTATCAAGTAGTGACTGTCATGCAAGATAATTAGGACTAAGATATTGATTATTGTATACCTAAGAAGTTTAGGTAAGTAAAAAGCATCCTGTTCTCAGCATCAAGAAACCTGATTGCAGTCTTGATTTTGCTACCAACGTCTGTGTGATGTTGGAAAGTTGTATTACCTTCCTGGCCTTCAGATTTTTCACTGGTGAAATGAGGGTCCACTATTGTGGTACTTCTCAAACTCTCTTATAAAATGTCCTTATTTATCTGACTCCTCAATCCACAAGACCTTAAAATGGGAACTTCTTAAGAGCAAGAAACATGTTTTATTCATTATTCATTTTTTGATTCCCTCCCTAGGGTTTACTGAATGAGGAAGGGAAGGAGGGAGGGAAGAAGCAAGGGAAGGAAGGAGGGAGGGAAGGAGGAAAAGAAGGAAGGAAGGAAGGAAAAGAATAATTGTTGTGTTGGATGGACCATGTGATTAAACTTTATTTAAGAAATACATAACAAATGCTTTTGGAATTTAACCAGTGTTTCCGAAACACTGAAATTGGAATATTAGACAATACTAAAATGTTATAATTTCTTATAACAGTTTGATATAAGAAGAACTTTAGGTTACTTTAAGAGAGAAAATAGAGGACAAAATAATTTTCCATTTATATAGTTTATTTTTAATAAATTATAACATTAGATTTTTCTTTTTTTTTGAGTCAGAGTCTCACTCTGTCACCCAGGCTAGAGTGCAGTGGTACACTCATGGCCACTGCAGCCTTAAACTGCTGATCTCAGGTGATCCTTCTACCTCAGTCTTCCAAGTAGCTGGAACTACAGAAGCGCGCTACTATGCCTAGCTTATTTTTTGATTTATTGTAGAGATGAGGTCTCACCAAGTTGCCCAAGTTGGACACGAACCCCCAGGCTCAGGCAGTCCTCTCACCTTGACCTCCCAAAGTGCGGGGATTACAGGCTGAGCCACCGCACCCGGCTACATTTTTCAATGTAGATGAGTGGGGAGGATTTTTGAAATACATGGAGACATTTTTGGTTGTCACAACTGGGTCTGGCAGGTTACTGGCATTTTGTCAACAGAGGCCAGGGGTGCTGCTAACCATCCTACAATCCACAGGACAGCCTCCCACAACAAAGAATTATCTTGTCCAAAATGTCAACAGTTCCATAGTTGAAAAACCCTAATGTAGATACAATTTTTAAAGAAGTAACTTTTTTACTTTTTAAAAGTAGGCTAAGGAAACCCTAAGCTTTAGGCTTACGCATTTAATTTTTTATTCTGTCCAGTAGAGGGCAGTGTTCTACACAGTACACAACCTCTTGTACTTTTTCTACTTCAACCCATCCACATCGTTATACATTCATACATACAATCAGATAGGAATACTTTCATGATCTAAATATAAATAACATACCTAGTTTTTATTTATTTTTTAATTAGCATTCATAAATGTTTCTATCCCAGTCTCCTCAGGGACACAGTCTATGTAATATGTACAGTTGGGGATATTTTAAGGATATAAAATAAAGAATAATGCTCTTATTTCATAGAAAGAACTCACTCAAAGAAATTATGTAACCTGCTCAAGGTCATATTTCCCATCTGTAGCTAATGACGTGTTCAGGATTTGAACTTGAGTCTAACTACTAAGCTTAAGCTCTGATCTCTTCACCTCACTATTTCAGGCAAGCAGTTCACAAAATGAGACTTGGACATTTTTCAAAGGGTTAGCATTGCAGATGCTTTCTTGAACACCGAGTTAACACCGAGTTCTTTATGCTGCCTAATTTTTTTCCTGCCTTGATGCGTGCTTTTGAGTGACGCTGCTGAGGATACTCCCAGATTATGGTGCTCAGTGGCTCCCTAGGGACTGGGCAAAGGCAGGATTCAGTGCAAGCCAGTTGGCTCCACCTTCTCCTCACAATGGAACTCCCAACTCACCACCACACTTGCCTCCGCCTCAGGACCATCATCATGGTCCAAAGGCTTCAGTCTGCTTTGCATGCGAAACACAAAGATTTGGAGCTTCTGTGTTCAGGGCTCACCATTTGCCAGTCTTTTTCTGCATGGTTTACTCCCAGGAACTCAAAAAAAGAAGCAAATCCTTCATTTAGCCACAAGTCTTCCCACCAGTCCATGGTCACGATATTTCCAAACCACTGAAATTATAAGCAATAAAGAGATAATCAAGTGCTTATGATTATAATAGAGAGGCCTAGAAAGTTTCAAAATATTTATTTGTTCATGAAAATTTTGTCACAGTGACACAGAAGTGGCAGGCATTGTGATTAATGCTTATTTCCTGACTTATCTTGATCTTAAAGATACTAAATTCTTCTTAGTTTATTGCCTTTATTAAGATATTACTGAGAATATATAAATTCATAGGAAGACCTCTTTTGTATTCCCTAAAGGCAAAACAATGTGTTTTAAAGTTTGTGGTTAAATTTTTTTATAATTTATTTTTAGAGTTAGGGTCTTGCTCTGTCACCCAGGTAGAAGTGCAATAGTGTAATCATGGCTCACTGCAACCTTAAACTCCTGGGCTCAAGAGATCATTCTGCCTCAGTTCCCCACTTCCGACTAAGTAGGACTACAGGCATGAGCCACCATGCCTGGCTAATTGATTTTTACGTTTTGGGGGATTTTTTTTTGAGTCGGAGTCTCACTCTGTTGCCCAGGCTGAAGTGCAGTGGCACGCTCACAGCCACCGCAGCCTCGACCTGCCAGGCTCAGGTGATCCTTCTGCTTCAACTTTCCAAGTAGCTGTAACTACAGGTACATGCTACCATGCCCAGCTTATTTTTTATTTTATTTTTTATTTATTGTAGAGACTAGGTCTCACCAAGTTGCCCAGGTTGGTCTCGAGCCCCTGAGCTTAGGCCATCCTCTCGCCTCGGCCTCCCAAAGTACTGGGATTACAGGCTTGAGCCACCGCGCGTGTGGCCTGATTTTTAAGTTTTTAAGAGATGAGGGTCTCTCTGTGTTGTGCAGGCTGGTCTCAAGCTACCAGCCTCAGGCAAACCCCCTACCTCAACCTCCCATATCACTGCGATTATAGGCGTGTTCCACCACACCAGATTTCTTTATGGTTAAATGTTTATTGGTGCTAAGAAAGATTTTTATGCAAATTTGTTTGAGTTGGTTCTTTTTTATTTGCTAAGTCATAATTTGAATTATTCCTGTGGTCTTAAGCTACTTTAA
This sequence comes from Carlito syrichta, assembly GCF_000164805.1. Classification (NCBI taxonomy): domain Eukaryota; kingdom Metazoa; phylum Chordata; class Mammalia; order Primates; family Tarsiidae; genus Carlito; species Carlito syrichta. The sequence continues at coordinate 172,450 of NW_007249247.1, forward strand.
AATACAAGCTGATTTGATGCAACAATGCTATACCTGATGCACAAGTTCATGAGCAACCACAGTGGCCACTCTCTGTTGGTTTGATGAGGCTGATTCATTGGGGTCATACAGCAGGTTGGTTTCTCTGTAAGTGATGAGTCCCCAGTTCTCCATAGCACCCGTGCCAAAATCTGGAATAGCGATTTTATCTATGGAAAAAGAGATTCCAGTGAGAAGTACATTCTTTCCATTTGTTCATAGCATGTCTTACCAAATTAAGTTCTTTGGAAGAATGTTTTTAAAAAGGCTAAAAATAATCTCTTTGAGTGAAAAACAGTAATAATTTGTGCAAACATCTCAGTCCTAATGCACTCAAGATATCCATGGAGTTTTTCCTGTTGGCTCAGATATCATCTTTTTTTTTTTTTTTTTTTTAAGGGACACTAATGGCAATGCTCTTTACAAGGCTTCCATAATTTTGTGTCTTTTATTCCTCTCTGCACTCCACTTTTATTAGCTTTCTTTTCCTCATCATTTTCATTAAGTAATAGGGAGCATCTGTTTTGGGAGACACACTGTGAAGAAAAAGAGAATGAAGTTTTCAAATGAAGGCTTCAAAGGTCAGAGCTTCTAAGTGCACAGAAATAGATTTCTATCCAAGGATACAGAATATGAGAGAATATAAAATTCTGTCTTTCAAAGGGAGGTTCAAACTTTACCTGTACAATGACCACTTGTATATCTAATCCTGAATTGTACCCCACATCTTTAAAATAAAAAAATTAAAAGTTAAAAAAACTATTTTTTTCTCAAATTTTATAGAATTTGAGGTCAACTTGATTCTCTACCGATCTAATAGCTCACTATTCACTTATATGTATTAAATAAGTTGCATAAACATGCAATTGACTATATTCTCTCTAAATTCCCTTTCAGTTCTAAAATGTTGGAATCTATGAGGCGTTTCTATTCTTTATTCTTGCCAGGGCCTATAGCCTTAGATGTGATAGCTGACAGGAGGAGGCACTGTTGATCAGTTCTAGGTTAAATTCCCAAACAGAAAATGTTAGTTGACTAACGGGCAAAATGAACTATAATCAGAATGTAACTTCTTCATTTATTACATATTATTTAAATTGAATTTTCACTTAACATATAAGAAAAAGCCCTTTCTTTCTGGCTAAAATAATTATTCTTAAAGCTTTTTATTAAAGAATGAAAAGGGCTATACCTTAAATAGAGATTAAGATTACAATAGCAGTGTCCTTTTTATAACATCTTTATTTTTAGGTTTGGTTATTTTATCACAAGAATATCGCTTAAAGGGTAAAAAAGTATCTCCCCAAGGGCCATTCTTTTTCATAATGTTGTGGAGTGTAATTTGCAACTAATCCTTGAACAAAAATTTCTTTTGTAACTTCACGTATCCAGTAAGTATTGGCATTATAATTAATTAACCCCTATGTTCCATTTAACTTTTTGGAGTATAATAAATTCAGAAGTCATTTCTAAGGAGACTAAGACTTAATTATGAAAGTGTTGGAAATGCACTAAAAGAGCATGAAGAGGGAGTGGGGAAGGAGGAGGAAAGAAAAAGAAAAGGGAGAGAGAAATTTGTGATATTTCCACTTCCCAGTTTATCCTGGATAGTACAGTGAGATAAAGGGGGAAAGGCCTTTAAATTCATGGGCTTAACGTGTTGTTAAATATTTTTCTCATTTTGATGAAAAGTTGTCTCTCTTTCCAACTCTTTCTCTAATAGTTGTTAAGCAGACAAAATATTGAACTGTTTCCACCAAAGAGAAAACGCAGTATCTTCAAATGTACTCAGAGCCACATATAGGGAATTTGGCATGCCGTTGCTTTGTAGCGATAATTTATTAAAGTAAAGACAGAAACAGAAATAAAGGAACCAACCATTGGTTGATTTTTCTTACTAATGCCATTATTTCATCCCTGTAAACACTTATATGAATGTTATATTTAACGTCGTTCTCAAGCCTTTTCGTTTTTTTTTTTTTAGAGATAAGGATCTGGTTATATTGCTCAGGCTGGTTTCAAACTCCTGGTCTCGAGCAATACTTCCACCTCAGCCTCCTGAGTTGCTGGGATTACCAGCATGAGTCACTGCACCCACCCACTCTCAAAGATATTAATAAAGCATTTCTGATATTAATACAAGGGTCATATCCACACTGTTTTGGTTATGGCCCAAATTTGTCTTAAAAAGAAAGCACGACTCCCCTCATATTAGATACATCTTTTTTCTGTAAGAGCACTAGTGTTTCATTTTAACTGTTGGAGAATCTAGAATTTGTCTTGTACAATAATGGAAAGATTGGAAGCACCTGGGACTCTTACAATATCATTTATCCCTATTGTTTTCCATCTCATTGATGATAGGGAGACAATGTAGGCTGCTCGGACAGGTACAGCCTACCATGTCTGGCTCCATCATTATCAAGCTCTGCAGTTTTATGCACATAATTTTATCTTTATTTGGAAATAAAAGACTAGGTTTATCAGGTAAGAGTAAGGTACAGACATTATTCTTGGAAGAATCCAGAATAGATCTTTCAGCATCTAGTAAGTGTTAGACACATATAGCAGGCATATAATAAAAGGATTCAGGGATGACAATTAATGGTGATAAAACTGGAGGAAGTGAATGAACTTAGATGAAAACAAAGGCAGTATTAAAAACAAGAAAATAAAAATGACTCTCACCTAATTTAGGAAGAGAATAATTCATAGCAAAGTATTCTTCAAAATAATCAAACACACTTTTAGTTATGTCTGCAGCATATTCAGCTGTGTGCCTTTGCTGTGGCTGGACATAAATTGTGAGCTATTAAAACACAAAAAAAAAATCAGTGAAAATTATTCTTCATTCAATAAAACACAAAAACTGTGATACATGACATACTTGAAAGAAAGTAGGTTTTAGAGCCAAATAAGTCTAATTTGAATTCCAGTTCTGCCTCCTACAAGCCATGTTGTCTCGGATAAATCACTTCACATCTCTGAGACTCTGAGGAATTTCATGTAGAAGGACAATAAAATTTCACAACCGAGTGATTTTAATGACTAGAAATAATGTAAGATACAATGGTTGGCACAGTGTCCTAGAGAGTTGAAAAATGTTACTTTTCTCTACTTAGAACATATATTAATATCTAGGAATTTATCTATGTATCTGTCTATACATCCATCTATCTACCCATCCATTTCTCTCTCTCTCTCTCTCTCTCTCTCTCTCTCTCTGTGTGTAGTTTGTCTTTCAGGAATTAAATTTATGTAATTTTTCTAATCTAAAAAACCCTTGTTTTCCACTTGTGCTATTCTATCTAGTTATTCCAAATTACCCTTCTAATATTTCAACTATTCTGCTTCCAGAGTCTAAAATATAATGATCCAAGTCATCTTGGTAAGCTACATCAATTCTCTAAGTCACTAGTGTATTACTTTATTCCCCTGACATAATTTATATAGCAAATCAAGTATAGACTGTTTTCCCCTGATTCTAAGCATGCATCACTTTGTAAAAAGTTACCAAGAATACTCTTAAACACAGTGTTGTTTAAAAGTAGATGTATTACCATAATATTATAAGAAAGGGATTGGCAGTAGTGGGAAACCGTAGTGGGGGGGCGGGGGATCAGCAGTTGAAGGAAACTGCCAGGAGAGGGAGGGGCACACCTCATCAACAAGGGTATCTGCATAATCATCATTTGTATACCTAACCCTGAATTGTACCCAACATCTTTAAAATAAAAGAAAACAAAAACAAAGAGATAAAGTAGACGTGGTCCTTGGACACTAGGGTTTATGCACAAGAATATCATAGGTATTTAGACACTTCTCAGTATGTGAAAGAGGAAAAGATGCCTCAGACAACTAGTGTCTGCTAAAAGGTTGTGAGAACTTTGAATAAAATGCTTGCCTGCTAAGTCTGAAACCTGATTCAAAACCCTCAAATAAAGCAAAAGATACAGTCATTTAGTAAGTTCAAGACCAGTTACCTAACTGGACCAGGTGACTCAAGATTTAAAAAAAGAAAGAGAGAAACAATACCTACTCTCTTTATTATTCCCAATGCATTGCTAGTTTTGCTATTTATTTAGGCATACATTATGAGCCATTTTTTCTTAGAAGTAAAGAACTCTAGGAAAGATTCAATAATTTAAAGAACAAATTCTGAAAGAGCATCCCTTAAATTACCAGCACTGGCTCACTGCTCTCATATCCACTGGGCAACTGACATTCTTGCCTTATTTACATAAATAAAGATGTGTTCATCTTCACCTTTAGAAACAACACAACTCACTCAATAATGTTAACATTCTTTGAGTTTTTTTATTTTTTACTTGCCAGGAGTAATGATATGTTTCTTTTTTCTTTTTCTTTTTCTTTTTTGAGTTGGAGTCTCAATCTGTCACCCAGGCTGGAATGTAGTGGCACACTCACAGTCACCCCAGCATTGACCTGCTGGGCTTAGGTGATCCTTCCACCTCAGCCTTCTAAGTAACTGGAACTATAGGCACGTGCTACCACGCCTGACTAATTTTTTGGGGGGGGTATTTATTGTAGAAATGAGGTCTTGCCAAACTGACCAGGCTGTTCTTGAACCAGTGGGCTCTGGCAATCCACTTACCTCAGCCTCCCAAAGTGCTGGGATTACAGGTTTGAGCTACCACACCGGGCCCAGTATATTTTTTCTGATAATTGTTAAGCAATCTGAAAAAGAACTGTCATGCGTTTTCCAAGATGTTAAGTGAAACTAAGGACCCAGATGGTGGCCACTGAACAGGGCAAAGGTAATTGCCCATATGAGATCAAAATTACCATGTTCATACAGGATTGCCATGTCATAAACTGAGAGTCTCAGAATTTTTCCTCTATAACTAATTAATGGGTCAAACTCTGAGATTTTCTAGTACATTTGTTCTCTACCTTAGAAACGTCAGGAAGGTTCTGAAGTGTGGTCCGCCATGTGCTCTTTGAGCTATGGTCGCCGTCTCGTTTTTCTAAGCTTTGGCCCCCTCCCCTATCTTGGGGAGGTGACTCTCCTCTCTTGCTTTCTAACTTACCTTCTAAATAAACTATATTTTCCAATCTAAAAAAGAATTTAAAACTTCAGGAAGTGACCCACTCCACTCTTGTCTATACATTCAGTGTTTTTGTGCTGCTCATAGCATTTTGGGAAGTGAAGAGGGTGGAGAAAGAAAAACAGGTAATAGTGAGACCTACCACTGTGGGAGGAACAATGGGGAGGAGAGAAACAGTGTGCTCTTTCTACCTGAATTTCATTTCTCTGCTGGCAGATGGATGCCCTTTAAGCAACATGCTTCTGAGACAATATAATCTATTTTTCTCACTCTGTGTTTCTGTTGGTGACGGTTGGAAGGTGATATCTTTAAATAAGATTGGGGTTAGTGTAAATTCAATCAAAACAAAAGCAGTCTCTTCCTCCTCTGTTTCTGAGAAGCTCAACCTCACAGAACTACGCTCTGTCTTTACAGCTTGGTAGGTCTACAGATCACCTGTGATAACTGACCCTTCAAAACCAGTGTCATACATCTTATGACCATGACTTTGATCAACTGAGCTAAGAAATCACAGAATATATAGAAACAGTTCATTGATTATGTAACATAAGCCAGCTCGGTGGCTCAGCCTGTAATCCCGTGCCTTTGGGAGGCTGAGGTATGTGGATTGCCTGAGCCCGCGGGTTCGAGACCCACCTGGGCAACTTGGTGAGACCTCATCTCTACAATAAATCAAAAATTAGCCGGGTGTGGTAGCGCGCGCCTGTAGTTCCAGCTACTTGGAAGGCTGAGCGGGAAGGATCGCCGAGCCCAGCAGGTCGGTCGAGGCTGCGGTGGCTGGGAGCGGCCACTGCACTCCAGTCTGGGCAACAGGGTGAGACTCCAGCTCAAAAAAAAAAAAAATTATGTGACATAATTAGCCAAAGTGTATCTGTGAGTGTGTCTTACATGCCATTTATCACAAACATTTTTACATTAAAGAACCCGCCAAAATGCCACCATTTTCTGTCATTTGAAGCTCCAGAACAGTTTCTGTGGCATCTCTTTAACAGCAGAACATCTGGGATGTTTGGACTTGGTGACTTTGAAAGCATCTTCCCCTGTGCTGCCTTCCCTCATCCTTAGCTGTACCTTTCCTTCTCTCTGACCTCACTTTCAATACATGTTCCATCTGCACCCCCCTCTTCCTCCTCTGGGCTTCTGCAGGGGTGGTGAACTCTCCTCCATTATCTGCTCAGCACTTCTGTCCAGGACCACGTTTAGTGAATTACCCCTGAATTGTCATTACTTTTTAATAATTCCTATCTTTCTCGTTTACATGCTTACTTTACTGAGATGATTTTTTTTTAAGTGCTTGACTAGCCATATTGAAATAATATGGAATGCCAGGCACAGTGGTTCACGCCTATAATCCCAGCACTTTGGGAGGCCAAAGTGAGAGGATTTCCTAAGCCCAGAGGTTCGAGACCAGCCTGAGAAACTTGGCAAGACCTCATCTCCACAATAAATCAAAAAATAAGCCAGGCATGCTGGCATATGCCTGTAGTTCCAGCTACTTGGAAGACTGAGGTGGAAGGATCACCTGAGCCCAGCAGATCAAGGCTGTGGTGGCCATGAGCATGCCACTGCACTCCAGCTTGGATGACAGAGTGAGAGACTTCAACTCAAAAAAAAAAAAAAAAAGGAAATAATATGGAGTAAGGAGGTATATATACTTGTACATGTCTTTTCTTTATCTTCTCAAAGAGTTCTATATGCCTTTATTATTCAAGGACCTATTAAAAGTTAAATATAAAGTTTATATATAAAGTTTATGGGGTCAGGTTTGGTGGCTCAAGCCTGTAATACCAGCACTTTGGGAAGCCTAAGTGAAAAGATCACCTGAGCTCAGGGATTCAAGACCAGCCTGGGCAACTTGGTGAGACATCATCTCTACAATAAATCAAAAAATAAGCTGGGCGTGGTGGCACACGCCTATAGTTCCAGCTGCTTGGAAGGATGAGGTGGAACAATCACCTGAGCCCAGCAGGTCAAGTCTGCAGTAGCTGTGAACGTGCCACTGCACTCCAGCCTGGGTGACAGTGAGACTCTGACTCAAAAAAAAAAAAAAAAAAAAAAGAGGAAAGGATGGTTTCTTAAGCATAAAGTTTATAGCTTCCTCTGTAAACTTTATATGTAAATATAAAATCTGTAAGGTCAAGAATCTAATTTATATATACATATACACTTATAGTATATATACACTTTTTAAAGACAGTAAGTTTCTTAAGTTAAATTACCTGGACATACCACTGTTACACACTATTAGTTATATCTCAGAGCATTAATTCTATTAAGCTAGTATCAGTGGTAAAAATCTGGGCTTTCTAAAGTCTACATTCAGTTGATTCTTCCTTTGGGAGGTAGGATACACCTGCTTTATCACTGTTGTTGTGTTTCCCTTATCATATTGCAGCCTACCATAAAATAGATGCTTAGAGTTACTAATATTATCCCTTTCATTCAAGTATCTCCAGTCATTTTAGAACTAGGACTTAGGTCCAAGAGAATTGATTCCTGGTTGATTGCTCTTACTCCTTTCATGTGTCCCTTTGCTAGACTTACATGACTTGACAATCATGACCAGATCCACTAGATCAACTTCCCTTGAACAACTTAATGAGCCCTGCACCATGTTTATGTTAAATGATTATTTATGTTTCTGCAGCCAAGCCAAGTACAAGGATCAGCAAGGTAACTACAATGATTACCTATTAGTCTTGTTGAGTCTTTAAATGTTCTCAGGTTATGTGATGAATACATTCCATGTAATGTTTCTTATACTCTACACATCTATTCTAAGAATTCAGTACTATTAGCATAATAATAGAATATGATTTTTTAAAATCACTGATGATTACTTTACACCGATTCTTTCACTGTTCCAATTTCCACTGTCCTTATCCACAATTATGAAATCCAAAGAGCCTTTTATATCAAAAGCTTTTTATATGTTTGAGCAAACTAATTTGGCAGTATCATATGACCTGAAATGATAAGTGATTTCTATAATCTTCATTTTTCTCACTATAAAAAAAATTGCTGTGCCAGGCACAGTGACTCATACCTGCAATCCCAGCACTTTGGGAAGTAGAGGCAAGAGGATTGCCTGAGCCCAGGGACTCAAGACTATTCTTGGCAACTTGGCAAGACATTGTACAATAAACCAAAAACTTAGCTGGGCATGCCAGCATACACCTGTAGTCCCAGCTACTTGGAATGCTGAGGTAGAAGGATCAACTGAGCCCAGCAGGTCAAGGCTGCAGTAGACATGATGGTCCACTGCACTCCAGCCTGGGCAGTAGAGTGAGACTCTGACTAAAAAATAATAACTAATTAATTAATTAAATATAAAATTTAAAAATTGCTGCAAAAGTATCGCTGATTATAAGGTGCTCTCCCAGATCTTTCTGTAGTTACTCAGTACATGAAATTTGAGCCACATTACCTTTCACAAATCAAAAATTTTCAGATTTGTGAAATTCCAACATATAACTGGCCACTAGGGTTTTGTAGTGTTCAAATTCCAACATATAACTGGCCACTAGTGTTTTGTAGTGTAGGGATTGGGATTGTAGACCTCTATTTAGAATTTTAGTGTTTGAAACAGATTTAAAAATAAAATTCCTTGTTGTATACATGAGAAAAATAAAGTCTAAGGCAGATCTGACACTAGAATTCAGGGCGGAGTTGTTTATATTATATCATACTGTCTCTTTCCTCTACTGGTAAGAATGAATTCTGATTTCTCTGACTGCAAAATAGAGATAACGATAGTACCTAGTCAAAGAGTTATTGCAAGGATTATATAAGATAATGCATAACCCATGCTTGACATGTAGTAGTGCCATGTGTCCCCTCAGGAGCATTAGTAACATTAGAGATTATATGCTGAATCATTCACTTCTGTGATTGTCTTTGTCTGCACTTCCTTATATGTGAGTGATGCTCACATTGTGGTGTCCACATTACCATTAGGAACATTAGGAGAAATGGAGCAGGGGAGTATGGTCATGACTTCCAAAATAGGCTCTTGATGCCCACACACACAAAAATTTGAAAGCCTTTTGATTTGCAAGAGCCTCGTTTAAAAAGACTTTTTAGCAGTAAAAACAGAAGGTCAGGGGAAAAAGCAGACAGTCAGGGAAAAAAGCAGACCATAGAGTGTTGGCTCTAATAATAGATTGAAAAGAGAATGGAGAGATATCCAGACTGCCCTGTTTAAAAACTAGATGAAAATTACCTGGGTTAGAAAAAGAGAAGGAAGGTTGATGGGACAAGACCCTGAAGACTGTGTTGGGCTATGAGATGAGGGTACTGAACTTGGGAAGACCACATGAACAGGAAGGAATCTGCTTCACCAGGTCATCAGGCACCACTGCCACCATCATCCAGGTCAAAAGTTGGGCCGGGGCCTGCAGGGTTCTACTTGGGAGCACTGCAGGTCAGCTGTGCCCTGGGTCCGTGCCTTTACTGTCCTTGTGTGTCAAGTGTCTTCTATTGATAAAGGTGACCATACATCCAAATTTGCCTAGGAATGTCCCAGGAATGTGGATCTGTTGCTTATCTGTTTATACCTCTTGCCCCAGGATAATGAATTATACTTCCTCCGTTATTTATGTTCTATTGATGATAAATATGATAAACTACATGGTCACTCTACCTATTGACAGCAGCCTGACTTTTCACTGCTGATCACGTAGCAGAGATTTCACCATTCACCTCTTAAGGTTGTGCAGGGTCTCATCTGAACTGCCCCAAAGAGTCACGCCATTTAAAATGGCAAGGATTCTTGCAAGTTCCCTCAGAAACAAGGTGAGGACAACCCCCTCGGGTTCCCTTCCATTGTGGGAGTTTTTCTGTCCTCTCAATAAATCCTGCTTTCAAAAAAGAAAGAAAGAAAGAAAGAAGGTGAGATCCTTGGCGTTCAGAGAGATGATACCACGGGAAAAGACCCTTGAAAACACAGTAGCGTGGCACTGGTCAGTGATGACTGCCTCTGTTTCACATCTCAAGCAAGGTACAGATATCTTAAAATGTTTCACTTCCTTCCAGGCTTAGCCTCCTCCTGTGCACACAGTAGGTGCTTAGTAGAGACTTATAAAATAATCTGTTTCAAGAAATTCTTCTTCATTATCAATACCAAGGTAGCCAGGATGAGAAAGAGAAAAGAAATCTACGTTGTTTTTAATTCTATAAATGCATATTTAAGGTACATAGTTGGTATACTGAACATGTCATCAGTACGTTAAATTTTTTAAGTTTATTTTCTTCTAAATGTTTTTCCAGCAATAACAGAAAGCTAGGGAAATAGTTTTGCCTTATCAATGCTAAATATTCTTCCTAAATTTTAATTTGCCCTTTACACATAGAAAAATTGGTATAAATATACAAAACCTTGTCTTGACATTTAAGTGACAAAAGACTTTTTTTCTGCTGTGGTTATGCTGGCTCAAAACATGCTCAGAACTCTGAGTTCAGAACTCAGCTGCTGTGAAATGCTGTTTGAGATTTAACCCAGCATGACTACCAAGGGTACACAAAGCATTTATTGACAGCATAGCTTACTTGCCATATAAGTCAGAATGTAAGCTGCCTGATACTTGGTGATTATTAATGCAGATTTTTAAAAAATGAACATTAAAAAAAATCTAAGCTACCTCTTATAAAATTTTACATTATTTCCATGAATATTTTGTGTACATTTTTATAAATTTAAATAAAGAATAAGAATAATTAGCAATATTTCATGGCTTCCCAAATTAAACATCTTCCTTCACGAAAGATTAACAACTCTTCATTTAAAAGTAACCCTTTCAGTAAAGAAATTAATTTTTTTAAACTAATAAAAATGTTCTAAAAATTAAACCCATGCTGAAAACTTAGCAAAGGCACAGCAAAAATATCTTTTAAAAATAATAAAATAAAACTATGTCAAAAATAGCTTTGAGAGAAATAGAAAATCACCATTAGAACACCACAATAATAATTGTTGCAGGCAAGATTCGTTGGTGAGAGCTATAATGAGTGGTCAAAACTTTAAGAAGAAATAGAATATTTGCATAGCCTTTAATTATCTCCCTCTAAATATTTATTAATCACGGTGGTATAAATTCTTTGACATTCCTCCCTCCAGGAAGTGGAGCCTAATTCTCTTTCCCTTGGATGTGAAATGCATTTGGTGATTGTTTCTAGCAAATAGAATATGGAAAATAGTAAAGTACAGTGGAAAAACCTAGCAGACACCATCTTGACCAAGTAATCAAAGTTAGCATCACCAGTAATGAGTCATAATGATAACATGTTCCTCTGATATGTGATGAAAGGGACTCTTCACCTCTGTGGTATTCTCCAAAATTCAAAACCCTAGTCTAATCTTGAGAAAACATCACAAAAACCCAAACTGAGGGACAGTCTATAAAATACCTGACCTGTACTCTTCAAAAGCATCAATAGCATTAAAAAGGAAATGCTGAGAAAATGTCACAGATTAGAATAAATTAAGGAGAAACATCAAGACTAAATATAATATAGATGTGTAATATAATGGATTTAGGAAGAGAAAAAGCACATTAGTGGAAAAAACTAGTGAAATCCAAGTAAAGACTATTGTTTAGTTAATCATATTATATTATATCATATTTCTAGTTTTGATGAATGTTTAATAAATGGTTATAGGATGTTAACATTAGGGGAAACTAAAGGAAGTTTACATGAGGACTTTGTTGCATTGTTGCAACTCCCTATAAATCTAAAATTATTTCAAAATTAGAAGCTTAAAAATATATCTCCAAGTATTAAAACAATGAAAACTTTTTCAAATAAAACTATTGCCATAAAGGGAAATGCATCAATCAAAATCTATGGCATAAAACCTAATATTGCTATAAAAAATAAAGACTGTTTTTAAAAACCATGGCATACATACTCTCTGCCCTTGATCAATCTTTCTAATCCAAAGAATGAACTTAGATGGAAGCTGTTAGAGGACATAAGCAAGTAGGAAGAACTCATTCACAGGTATCATTCTAGGTGCAATTATTTAGAAATCATCCTGCAAGACTTTTGGAAGAAAGCACAATATAATCCCTCCTACTGAGTTGTTAGAATTAATATGGCTATAGTATAAACCTAATTAAATGAATACTCTTCCCATCAATATTTTCTTAGTAAAAAGTTCTTCCCAACTTCCTTCTTCAATCAGAAAAAACAAGGAGAATTTGACTAGAGTTGAAATAATTAGGGTGGAAGGACAAAGATGGCTGACTGAAGACACTGTGTGATTGCAGCTCTCTGCAAAGAAACCTACCTGGAGGAACTCACTTAGGACTTTAAGGGTAGATATGAAAACCCAAGCTGAGGTCTATCAGGTGGTCACCTGGAGACACAGAGGCTAGACAATTCCAAGCCCAAGACACCCCTAGACGTAGCCCTGATGCAAGAGCTGGAGAACACCACTGGAGACAGAAGGGGTGAATGGCAATGACAGCTTTTCATCTCTACACATCTCATGAGAGCCTCTGTAATCTCAACCAGGGGAGAGATAGCCCAGGAACACCCCTGTCACACCAGCCGAGTGCAGAAGGCTGCCATAAATAGAGTCAGAAGCACCAGTAGGTGCCACATGGAACTCGTGGATTCCCAAGTGGCCTATGCCACAGTCGATGAGCTCACCAGAAAGACTCAGTGGGAAACATTCTGCAGGAGTAGTCTGTGCTGCATGGGTGCTTCTTCCCTGCACTTTAACATCCAGCAGGGGAAATGCAGCCAATGCAGGAAAGCTGCTCTGGTATTAGCAGTCTTGTGATCCTAGGTTGGGGCTGCAGACAGGGCTTGTCCCCATGGTGCCACCATTGTTGCCACAGAACCTCCAGTGGGGCAGGGCAAGATCTAAGAGGCAAGGTACCTCTGCACAGCCCTGCCCATCCATGGACAAAAGAAGAAGCAATCCCTCCACCACTGCTTCCTTTCTATTTCTGTGCAAAATGGGAAGTCTTGTCCAGACAGAAGGGAGGTGGGTAGTCCACAGAGTTTATCTGAGCATCTGAGCCAGAGTAGAGCTGCAGGGTCCTGCTTGACCTCCTGCCAATCCTGCTGACAAGCAGTCTGGAAAGGAGGACGCTGCTGGAGCTCCAACCAGGATCCCTATGGCTTGTCCTGAAGGGAGGGGCACACCCCATTCCTGCCAGACTGCATCAGTTCCAGAAGGTTTCCACGTAGATCATTGCCCTTCCTACCACTACTGCTTCCTTCCCACAACAGGTGGGTCAGGAGGGAGGACAAGCAAAAGTAAAAATAAAAAAAACAAATTCCATAAATAGCCACTCCAATAGTAGCAACCATATCCAACTAAAAAAAACAACAAAAAATAAAAAGAGAAGAATTTGCCCTCACAGATGAGGAAGAACCAGTGAAAAAACATCAGCAATCCCCAAAGCCTTAATGAGTCAACACCCACAAAGGGGTTTTCCAGATCTCAAGCAGTGGAACCTATCCAGAATGGCCTGGCCCTGATGACAGACATAGAATTCATACTATGAATGGCAAAGGCACTCAGTAAGATACATAAGATGGACACACAGATAATTCAGGCCATAAAAGCAGTGCAGGAAATGAAAGTTGAGCTGGCCAGTATAAGAAAAGACCAAATGGAAATTCTGAAAATGAAATCTTTCTTGGAATTTCGAAACAAAATAGCAAACCTCAACAGCAGAATCAACCAGACAGATGAAAGAATCACAGAGCTTGAGGATCAAACTATTAAACTGACACAGCCCAACAAAAACAAGGAGAAAAGACTAAGGAAGAATGAGCAAAGTTTATGAGCGGTTTGGGATTATGTGAAGAAACCTAATCTATTACTGATTTACATCCCTGAGAGAGAAGGGGAAACAAAACACCCTGGAATGGGTTTTTCAAGAGGTCATCCAATAAAATTTGTCCTATCTTGCTAGAGAGGCAGCCATGCAGACACAAGAGATTCAGACAATTCCTGAAAGGTATTACATGGGTATCACATCCCCAAGGCACATAATAATCCATCTTCCCAAGATGAGATGAAAGAAAAAATAGTAAAGGCAGCTAGAGAGAAGGGACAGACCACCTACCAAGGAAGACCCATCAGAATAACCACAGAATTCTCAACAAAAACCCAGAATCCAGAAGGGACTGGGGTCCTATATTGAACATTCTTAAAGAAAAGCAACTCCAGCCAAGAAGGTCCTATCCCACCAAGCTAAGCTTCATTAATGAATGAGAATTAAAATCCTTCCCAGACATTAAATCTCTGAAAGAATATGCCATGCCAGACCAGCCCTTAAGGAGATGCTTAAGAAAGTTCTAAGCACAGAAATGAAAGAATGATTTCACCTATCACAAAAGCATAGGAAAGCATAGAGTTTATAGACCATACAAATCAACCACAAAATCTAAAAAGCAAAGCAGTTATTTAATAGCAATATGACAAGAACAAACCCTAACATATCAATAATTAACTTATACATGAATAGACTGAACAAGCCACTCAAAAAGTATAGAGTGGAAAATTGGATAAAGAAGCATGACCCATCTTTCTGCTGCCTTCAGAAAACTCATCTCCCTGCAAATGACACACCTAGGCTCATGGTGAAGGGCTGGAAAAAGATCTTCCAGGCAACTGGAAAAAAAAAAAATCAGGAGCAGCTATTCTTATTTTAGATATAACATATTTTCAAACAGATTTTAAATAAAAGCCAAAAGACATTGAGGGCACTACATAATGAAAAAAGGCTAAGTCTACCAGCAAGAAATATCCATCTTAAATACATAAGCACCCAACATAGGAACACCCAGATTTATGAAACAATTACTAATTAAACTAAGAGAGGACATACACAGCCACACAATTATAGTTGGAGACTTCAATACCTCATGAACAGCCTTAGACAGATCATTGAGGCAAAAAAAGTAACAAGGAAATTCAGTAACTTAACTCAACACTTAACCAATAGGACCTAAAGAACATCTACAGAACACTTCATCCAACAACCACAGAATATACATCCTTTTAATCAGCACATGGAACATACTCAAGATCAACCTCATACCTGGCCATAGACCAAATATAAACAAATTTCAAAAGGTTAAAATCATACCAAGCATCTTCTCAGACCACAATGGAATAACAATAAATATAATCACAAACAGACCCCTTCCCCCCCCCCCAAAAAAAACCACAAATTGACTTAATATAAGAAATCTCCCTTCTAAACAAAGCTCTGGGCCAGATGTTTCTCAGCTGAATTCTACAAGATGTGCAAGAACTGATACCAATACTATTGAAAGTATTCCAGGCAATTGAGAAGGAAGGAATTCTCCCTAGCTCATTCTATAAGGACAATATCATCCTGATCCCCTAAAATGGCAATGATTAAACAAGGAGAAAATCTACTGGTCAATTTCCCTGATGAACATAGATGCAAAGATTCTCAACAAGATTCTAGCAAATTGCATCCAACAGCACATTTTAAGGATCATTCATCATGACAAGGTGGACTTCATTCCCAGGATGCAAAGCTGGTTCAACACATATAAATCAATAAATGTAATCCAACACATAAACAGGTATAAAACAAAGAACCACATGATTATCTGATTAAATCCAGAAAAAGCATTTGATAAAAGCCAACATCACTTTTTGATAAAATGCCTCCAACACCTAGGCATTGAAGAAACATTCCTCAAAAATAAAAAGAGCCATCTGTGACAAACTTGCAGCCAATGCCACACTTATTACACAGAAGCTGAAAGTATTTCTCCTAAGAACTGGAATAAGACAAGAATGCCCACCCTCAGCCCTCCTATTTAACACAGTCCTGGAAGTCCTAGCCAGAGCAATTAGGCAGGAGAAAGAAATTAAGCTTAGCCCAAAAGAGAAAGAGGAAGTTAAATTATTCCTCTTTGCAGATTATGTGATTCTATAGCTAGAAAATCCTAGAAGTCTATTATAAAACCTCCTTGCATTGATAAATGACTTTAGTAAAGTCTCAGGATACAAAATCAATGCACAAAAACAGTTGTATTTCTATACACCAACAATAAGCAGGATGCAAACCAAATAAAAAAACACAATCCCATTCATAATGCTCACACAAAAATAAAATATCTCATCAGCCATCTAAACAAGGAGGTGAAAGATCTTTACAATGAGAACTACAAAACAGTGCTCAAAAAAAAAAAAATCAAGGATTCTACAAACAAACGGAAAAAACATCCATGTTCATGGATTGGAAGAATGACTATTGTCAAGATGTCCATCCTATCCAAGGCAATCTACAGACTCAATGCAATCTCTATCAAATTACCAGCATAATTTCTCACAGACCTAGAAAAGACAATATAGCAATTCATATAGAAGCAAAAAGAGAGACTGAATAGCTAAAGTGATCCTCAGCAAAAAGAACAAAGAGGGAGGCATCACATTTCCAGATTTCAAACTTTACTACAAGCCTACAATAACCAAGGCAGCATGGCACTGGTACAAAAATAGACACTGAGATCAATGGAACAGGACAGAAAATCTGGAAATAACACCATGGACCTTCAATCAACTCATCTTTGACAAAGCCAAAAAATAAAAAAAATTGGGCAAAGATACTATATTTAGCAAATGATGCTGGGAAAACTGGCTAACCACATGTAGAAAAATGAAACTGAACTCCTACCTATCACCATATACAAAAAATAACTAAAAATGGATCAAGGACTTAAATGTGAAACTTTAAACTACAAGAATCTTAGGAGAAAATTTAGGGAACACCCTCTTGGACATCAGAGTAGGCAATGAATTCATAGCCAAGTCGTCAAAAGCAAATGCAACAAAATCTAAAATTGACAGGTGGGACCTTATCAAGCCATAAAGTTTTTGCACAGAAAAAGATATTATCAAGTGAGTAAACAGACGACCCACAGAATGGGAAAAAATATTTGCAAGCTATGCATTCAATAAAGACTTAATATACTAGATCTACAAGGAACTCAAACGAATTGACAGGAATAAAACAGCCCCATTAAAAGGTGGACAAAGGACATGAACAGACATTTCCCAAAGGAAGGCACTCAAGAAGTCAACAAACATGTAAAAAATGCTCAGCTTCACTAATCATCAGAGAAATGCAAATCAAAACTACAAGCTGCCACCCCACACCATTCAGTATGGCTATCATTAAAAAGCCATAAAACAACAGGTGTTGGTGAAGTTGCAGAGAAAAGGGAACACTTCTACAATGTGGGTGGGACTGTAAGCTATTTCAAACTTTGTGGAAAGCAGTGTGGCATTTTCTCAAAGAACTAAAAATTGAGCTACCATATGATACAACAATCCCACTTCTGAGAATATACCCAGAGAAACATAAATTGCTCTACCAAAAAAAACCCCTGCACATATATGTTTATTGTAGCATTACTCATAATAGCAAGAACATGGAACCAACCCAGATGCCCATCGAAAGTGGTCTGAATAAAGAAAATGTGGTGCACATACATGATGGAATACTACACAGCCATGAAGAACAAAATCATATCCTTTGCAACAACACAAATGCAGCTGGAGACCATCATTCTAAGTGAATTATCGCAGAAACATAAAATGCAATGCTGCACGTTCTCACTCATAAGCGGACCCTAAACACTAGGCACATGAGCACAAAGGTAGGAACACCAAACACCGAGCGTTGCTAAAGGAGGAAGGGAGGGAGGAGGAATAAGGGGTACATAAGTACCCATTGGGTACCATGTCTACTACCAGGAGAGAGAGCTCGCTAGAAGCCCAGACTTCACCTGCACACAATTTACTTGCATAGCAAATCCTCACATGTACCCCATAACTCTAAAATAACATTTTAAAAAAATTTTTAAAAGAAATAATCTCCAACAAGGTAAGAAGTATTTCTTTACGCATGCTTCTTTATAAAAGACAGAGGCCAAATGCTCCAAAGAAATTCAAAGCCAAATTAGAACTTTCTGTTTCTCAGGAACAGGTTAATCACCTTTACCATTTAACTTGTCCTGAATTTGATTCCTTAAAGACTGATGCATTGCTAAAACATCCTGACAAAGTTACTCTAGGTTAAATATACTCCAGAAGGGCAGCCCCTCAGGTCCCCTCCCGCTCTGGGAACTTTCCTGTCCTCTCAATAAATCCTGCTTTCAAATATATATATATGTATTCCAGAAGACATCACAAACCTAATAACTCAAAATGATTTTATACCTAGTAACATGAGTAATGACCTTTTTCCTATATCCTGTTTGTTTTCCAAATTTTCTATAATGTTATATGTATTAAACTTGCAAATTAAAAAAAGAAAAAAACAAATTTAGAAGCCTCCATATTGCAGATTTGAAAATAAATTGCAACATATCCCAGTGGGAAACTTTTAGCTTAACTATCAGGTTAATGACTAGTTTTGGAGGGCTATTGCTTCCTATGATATGACTGCAAGAATAGGATCACATTTTTTATTGCTACCTCAAGAGTTTGTTCACATAATTTATCTCTCTGTACTTTACACAGTTCAGAGTTTGTTTGTTTGTTTGCTTGTTTTTCTGGGATGAAAGTCAGGGGTTTAATTTACTTAAAAACCCTTAACCAATCAACTAAATCTGAAAAAACGTCTCATGAGTAGATTTCTTGCCAACAGGGTTGCAAAAACTCCTTCCATCTGTTGCTGGCCTCAATTGTTTAAGTAGGACACTGCCAGGGGAGTGGGGGAGGGGCAGTACATAGCATCAATAAGGGTACCTAAACTCAAACCAGGCGAAGTGGGGACCAAAGGGAGGCCCAAACATTACCTGTACAATGACCACTTGTATACCTAAATCTGAATTGTAGCCCACATCTTTAAAATAAAAAATAATAATAATAAATTAATTAACTAAGTACCTCATCGGGTTACTCTTTTTTTTTCAGGATTTAATCAAAATGTAATGCAACTAATCTTCCAAAAAGAAAATATGCAGTCAAAAGTCTTCTGAGCTACATTAAAAATAAATCTAATAAACCCAATAAATCTAATTCATGACCAACAAGGATATTTTAAGCATAAGGAATGGGTTCAGCTACTAAGGCCATGATCTCTCCAAGTAAACAATTAAGAAGAATATAGGCCTTGAGTCTGTGTTCACTGATGTAAAGCAACTCTTGTCAGAGGAGCAAAAATACCCAAGAGACTTTAATCAGGGCTTTATAGATTCTTGGACTGCATAGTATAATCTGATTATGAATATGAGGTAATTGATGTACCAGAATAATACTATCAGGGGAAGAGTGGATACAAATAGTCTTTTGGTTCATAAAATTTCTACTAAAAATGGTGCATATAACAACTACCCAACCTCATTTTTTTTATTTTTTAACTGAAAAAGTAATATAGGGACTTTGGGACAGGATGGTATGGTAAATTGGCACTTTGATGTGCTCCAACTGCTCCTAATACTCAGAAATTATTAATAAAATATAAAAGTCCACATCAGGCTGGGTACCGTGGCTCAAGCCTGTAGCCCCAGCACTTTGGGAGGCCGAGGTGACAGGATTGTCTGAGCCTGCAGGTTTGAGACCAGCCTGGGCAACATGGTACAACCTCGTCTCTATAACAAAATCAAAAAATTAGCCAGGCATGGTAGCGTGCGCCTACTTGTTCCAGCTACTTGGAAGGCTACTTGGAAGGCTACTTGGAAGGCTGAGGTGGAAGGATCACTGGAGCCCAGCAGGTCAATGCTGGGGTGACTGTGAGCTTGTCACTGCTCTCCAGCCTGGGCAACAGAGTGAGACTCCAACACAGAAAAAAATAAAATAAAATAAAACCCACATCAGGGCTTTAAACAAGATAAACATCTAATGGTATCATTAAAAATACAAAGTAGTGGGCAGAACTGGAGCTATAGACTTATATGTTTCCGATTTTAGAAGGAATTGTTCAGATACAGGTTCCTGGGGGTCAGACCGGGTCATGCTTTGAAAAATAGTTTATTAACACTCCTATTTCTGATTATTTTCACATCACTTTGTTTTTTATTGTATGATGATATCTTCTTGAATCTCTGGGTGTACTAATTAAAGGTTGTGTGTGTGAATGCTTCTTTTTTTTTTTTAGGACTTTTTGGAATTCTCTTCTTTTCTCTAATTATTGCTCTTTCCTTCAATGTGGTTTTATTTGTCTTGGATTTTTGTTTTGTTTTGTTTTATGTATATGTTTTCCTTTTTGTGTATACATTTTCCTCGTGTATTTGGTTGTCTTAGGTGGTCTAAGAACGCAATACCATGTAGCTGGTATGAATTTTCCCTGATGCTACATTTCTATAAATTTAATTAGGTTAATTTTCCTGTAATTCTGGGAAATCATACCAGGAGCATTTTGTACTTGGGTGAGTGTCAATTATTAGATTTCAATTTAGAGTGAGTAGGAAAGGGAGCTGGGAGGGGAACCTCCCAAATGCCAAAGGAGGAGGGATTCATTGTGCAGCATTAGGAATTACACTAGACGTTAGAATTTTCTCCTTTAAGGGTCTGCTCAACTTTTGAAGTTTAGCACCAGTTTTTTTCAAGAGGGAAGACTCTGGTAGCCTGTCTCCTGTAGAGGAAGTAGAGGAAGAGGAAAGGATCACCTACGGTGCTCTGGTCCACATCGTACTCTCTTGGAATTCTGTCCCAGAGCCTCTGAGAAGTTTCAAAGGGGAGTTTGGCTTCTATTGCTCTCTTATCAAATAGATGATCAGAAAATAATACATTATAACAATATTATCTTCATTTCTCTCCCAAATGATGAAAACCTCACTGACTTAAAATAGAATGTCATGCTCTCAGCTTTCATGGAAGAACCATCTAAAGAGATCTTGGGATCTTTGCCAAACTGTATTTTCCATTATGTCACTTCAAATCCTTTATATAAAATCTATCCTAAAAACCCAGCTAACTAACTGGTACCAGCTCTAATGATTCACCCAGCAAGTATAGCTGCTTCAAAAATAAGTGTCCTTGGTCAGAGGAACCAGGTGATAAAACCATATTTGAAATTCAAGCTCACTGTCACTATTAGAAAATAACCCCAAGTACTATGTGCTTTGCTGATAGATAGGTTGCATTGTTCTTATTTATGAAACTATATTAGAATTTTTAGCCTTTCTGCTTTGTCTTGGTGTTACTATTTAAGAGAGAAAAACTTGACCAGAATATAAAATAATATATATTTTTTTTTAGTTGGAATCTTACTCTGTTGCCCAGGCTGGAGTACAGTGGCGTGCTCATGGTCACTGCAGTCTTGACCTGCTGGGCTCAGGTGATCCTTTTGCTTCAGCCTTTCAAGTAACTGGAACTACAGGCATGTGCCACCATGCCCAGCTAACTTTTTTGATTTATTGTAGAGATGAGGTCTCACTAAGTTGCCCAGGCTGGTGTCAAACCTGTGGGCTCAGGCAATCCTCTCACCTTGGTCTCCCAAAGTGTATAATAATAATTTTTAAAAAGTGACGTGGAAAACACCTGCACCTGAAAAACAGCAACTCAATTGAATTGTGAGTGATGAAGAAAGCACCTCAGCCATAGATTCTGTGTATGCTATGAGACTGAAAAATACAAACAAACTTGGCTAATGTTCACACCTCTACATTAAGCAAGAGGAGTGCCATCAGTTGCATTCAGCACAATCTAGAAAAACCAGCTTCCTCTTTTTGATGCCATTTCTTTTTCATACACAATATTCTCAGTTAACCAATGGTAGTGCCCTTTACTACAACTGAAGGTCACATTAAAGCAACATATGTAGCAAGGGAAAGATAAAATTCTGATGAGTCATCATGCTACAGAGTCCCTTTGAAAGGTCTTAGAAGATTTCTGTTTGCTATAATTTGGATTACAGTATAGGCCACATGCTGGAAACCCAGGTTTAGGCTATCTAAATATCAACCCATACTATATGAAAATGAAGATAAATTGTTCCAGGAGATAGTTTTTACAGGAAAGAGAGGAACCAATCCCCTCCTCTCCAACAACTAGTGAAGAGGTAAAGATATTTTCAGAATATCACATTTCAGAAGGCTTAGCAAGGTACAATACTCAGGAAGAATTTGGAATTTGAGCCTCCACCACTTGCCAGCTGGGTGATCTTGAGCAAATTACTTAAACTCATTAAGCTTCAATTTTCTCCTCTGTAAAATGGGGGTAATTTCTTCCTTATAAAATTATATCACAAACATTATGAGGTCTTATATATATAAAGTATATGGCACAGAGCTGGATTAACTTGCTTCATAAATAGACTAAGACAAGTATTCAGGGCATCAGCAAAATGGAAAAATTAATTAGGTAAAAGTACTTGGTTTTTCAAAAGAAAAAGATTGAACTAGCCATTCTCATTTTTAAAAAACTTATTTATATTTTCTCACATACTTTTTTTTTTTTTTAGTTGTAGTATCACTCTGTTGCCCAGGCTAGAGTGTAGTGGCATGCTCACAGCCACTGCAGTCTCGGCCTGCTGGGTTTATACAATCCTTCCACCTCAGCCTTTCAAGTAGCTGGAACTACAGGTGCACGCTACCATGCACGGCTTATTTTTTATTTATTGTAGCGACGAGGTCTCACCAAGTTGCCCAGGCTGGTCTCCAACCCCCAGGCTCGGGTAATCTTCTGGCCTCGGCCTCCCAAAGTGCTGAGATTACAGGCTAAGTCACTGTGCCAGGCCTTCTCACAATTTTAAAAAATACATGTTAACACTTTGCTGCTGTCCTATTGTGAATTACATATAGGAATAGCACCATAAACTTCTCTGTGATTAGTCACTCCAAGAATATTCACAAACTTCTGATTTCCTCTTCCCTCTCTGTCTCTACCTGGGACCTCACCCCAGTACATACACTCAACCATTTTATTAAATTGAGCATACCTGAATATTTAAATATACTGGCACTGGTATACTTAGGAGCTAGCTTCTGATTTATGGAATCTTCCTCTTGAAATATTTCAAGGCCATGCATATTCATGTTGTCTGTCATGTTTCTTTATGTTTCACCTATGTCCTTTCAGTTTATATTTCTCTATATCCTTCAGTGTATTATCAAGTTCACAGATCCTAGTGGACATGCTTTTTTTGGCATGTTATGTGAGAAAAAAAATTCTAGAAAGAAGAAAATTAATTACAAATGCATATGTAGTATATTTTAAAAATACAGTGGGACTCACGGGTTTTCCACTGTTTGATGTTCTTCTTACAGCATGAAATTGATGGACAGCAAAGCACACTAGGTAAGTGCTCATGGGAACAGACCTCTCGAAAAGTGTTTGAGTCCATTTATCATCCAATGACACATTTTTCTATTGAAAACAAAAGTTAATCTATTATTTATCAAAAGATCAATCCTATGCAAGACAAACAAATGGTTGCCCCAAACCTGGCTCTCTAGTCAGAAGTTCTTTGTCAAAGCTGAAGAGTAAAATTGTTTGTGGCAATGTTGAAAAGACTAACAGAAAATTCACTTTATTCTTAGTACTGAAAAAGTATACACTGTATTAGGTTTCTCAGGAAGAAATAAAGTTTTGACCATGCTATCAACTGAACTGGAATGTACCTTTCTACACTAAACACAAAATTCTGACCATAATATTTGAGGGTACTGTGATACCTTAATGAAAATAGACTCATGCTCTGTCTCTCACCTAGAGGAAGAACTGAGTAGGTTTTTACTGATTTGACTGTGTGCAGGAGGGCAGTCATTGCAGCCGGCAGAGCAGAATGTTGGCTTCTCCTTTCCACCTTTGATTGTCTACATTGAAGACCAAAGATATGGTCACTGCAGTCAGAGCCTTGTTAAGCATGGACAGAGAGAGGGATTCCATTGCTTGACACAACTGACCCATCTAATTTTTTGTCCATGCCAACTCTGCTGTCTTCACTGTCTATCACTAATCCTAAGACTTCAGCCATGAATACTTACCCAGTGCCTTCTAACATTATTTAAACATTTCCACAACCCCTGCAGTCACTCTCTAAGTGGGAAGCTTTGAAAAGATACTAAGCCAGCGAGGCTGGACTACCATGGATTCATCACTGACATTGCAAGCATGTGTCCACATGCACTTGCATAAACATGATAGGGCTCTCACAATGCTACTCTACCGTAAAAACCTAGTAGCATTTTACCCCAAGCCTGTCTTCTGGATTGGTGTGTCATACTTTAAGTTTATTCTTTCCTCTTTCTTCTCCAATCAAAGCTGAATCTCCCAGGTGCCTGACACCAGAAGAAAGCAAGTTGATAACTAATTCACTCTTAGGCATGGCTGACTGATGACAGTACATTTTAATCCTCTTTTTATCTGCTTAATTTTATGTTTGCTGTTTAAAGAATATTATATCATTTAAAAAGATGAAAATTCAATGATATTTTAGAAAGTGGATCAGAAAGATGGGAGATACAATTTTTGGCTGGGTGTCCTTCTGACAGTTAATTGTACCTAAAGATGAGACTGCCTCTTCCACATATCAAATGTTAAAGTATGGCAAACTTCAACTTTGAGGTAAGGACAGTCTTAGTTAACTACATTTTCCTGTTATGTAGCTGAAGGGCATTAACAGAGGAGAGTCTTATGTTAATAATTACACATTATACAGGCAGAAAGTATTGAAATCTGTTCATTTTTTTCAAACATGTAACAAGCACTTTCCATTCGTCAGAAAAATCTGAGCATAGGGTTTAAGTGATTTTTTTTTTACGTAGCTTTATCTTTTTTTAACAAACTAGTCAAGCTTTTTCTTTTCTTCTTCATTTTTTTTTTTAGCTTTATCTTAAAAAAAAAAACCAAAAAACCTGGGTTTGTATTCAACTGAAAACTAGATAGTGAGTAAGCTCTCAAATATTTTCAAGCCTGTAATTCCATTTGTCTGCCATTTCTGTAATTTCATGACTCAGGGCTCCTGTCAGTTAAGCAGAGTCCAAACTGATAGATGTCTACTGTATTTTTCTCTTACTTAAAAACTCCAACGTGGCTTTTTTAAAAAACTAGACTTTGATATCTTAAGGCTCCTAGGACTAAAAGAAAAAAAGATTGCTAAAATGCATTTCAACCTTCTAAATGAACTATCAGTGCACACTTAGTTTTAGAATTCAATGGGTTATCTTCCATAGCAAATCAGGTAATCTACCTGTTATTGTAAACAGACCATCTTCATAACCAAAACATTTAAAAAATACTCACCACCACTGGCATATTTGAGATTGCTTCATATTCTTTGGTGTGGGTGATAGATATTGTAAAAGTTGCCTTTTTGTTGGGCTCATCAAAACAAGGGAATGATTTCCTGGCATCTGTTGGTTCATGATCAGTGGCCGCTATGCTCCTTAGAAAAAAACACACAAACAAACAAGATGCATGCTGTCCCTTATAGCCCCCATGTTTCCATTCCTAGAAAAAAATTGACTATGTAATTATAACAATTACAGTTCTTAAAATGAGTTCCGTATGGAAAATTATCCAATAGTTGCCAAAATCTTTCCTGGAATTTTGAGGTGAACAAATACATGAAAATTCTGAGACTGACTGCTGCAGATATTTTACTCAAATATTTATATATTTTGGTACCATAACTAAAAATCTGTAGATGAGCAAAATAAATCCAGTTACAAGCTCTCTCTCACCACCCCAAAGTCATTGAATGACAAGCAGTATTTGTAACTGAACTCAAAAGCTTGTTTCTCACCATATTCCCTAGAAGAGAACAGCTGTGTTCTGTCACAGAGTATAGGAGTATATTCCAGAGTCCCCAGTTCCTGTCCCTAATGACACATTCTTTCTGTTTTATGTTACACCAGAGACAAAACATCCAGTTTTATTTCCATGGAAAGGCAGCCCTGAGTACCCCCCTAGGTGAAATAACCTTCGGCCTAATTTAAAGCCCACTTTGGAAAAGAGACAGCAGACAGCAGATTTCTCTTGTGGCTCTAACTTGTGCAAACTAAAATGTTAATGTTTAGTATTTCTATAATTTCAAAGTGAAAATGTTTTTTTCTAAGTAATTGCTTTAAAAAATCAATAGCCTGGTGCAGTGACTCACACCTGTAATCCTAGCACTTTGGGAGGCAGAGGCAAGAGGATTGCCTGAGATCAGGGGTTCAAGACCAGCCTGGGCAATTTGGCACAACCTCGTCTCTACAATAAATCAAAAAGTTAGCCAGGGGTGGTGGCATGCACCTTAGTTCCAGCTACTTGGAAGGTTGAGATGGAAGGATCACCTGAGCCCAGCAGGCCAAGGCTACAGTGGCTGTGAGTGTACCATTACATACTCCAGCCTGAGCAACAGAGTGAGACTCTGACCCCCTCCAAAAAAAAACAGTAAGTATATTCTTTTTATATGTAAGTATATTATAGTAAGAGAGTGTTGCATATTTGCTCATTAGAAAAGTAAGCAAAGTATAAAAGGAAGAAAAAGTAAAGAAATTTTGATTTATGTTCATTAGCAATTTATATAATGAAAGTATTTTGTCCCTTAGGATTCTCATAGACTATGGAAGGTATATCATAAAGAATACCCAGCCAAATTGTTACATTATTCATTCATCCAAAAATATTTATTCAGCTCCTTCCATACATACCCCGACACACATGCACACATTTGCAGACGTTATTCTAGGTGATACAGAGACAACAAACACTGTAGGTAAGATCTCAGACTTCGTACAGGGTTTTGGGCAAGAGACAAATAAATAAATAACTTAGGAGAGTGATGAGTGCTATGCAGAAAATAAACTAGTGGAAGTGACAGAGCATAACAAGGAAGAGTGGAGAGCGACTTCAGGTAGAGTAGTCAGAGATGATCTCTTGGAAAAAATGATGGTTTGCTGATATCTGAATAATGAGAAAAAGCCAGGCAAGTCGAGATTCAGGAAAATGAGTTTGAGCAGAGAGAGCAGTAAGTGTGAAGTCCCTAAGGTGGAAAATAAGTTGATGTGGCTGATGAAGCAAAAGGTGTCCAGTGGGACTGAAGGTGTTCAGTGGGGCTGAAGCAAAAGGTGTCCAGTGGGAGACTGGGATCTGAGATGAGTATGACATGAGGTCAGCAGAGGCTAGGTATGGAAAATCCTGGAGGCCATGGGAAGAGTGTGCATTTTATTTTGGTTGATGGATGTATAAGTCAAGGATTTGACTGTCTCTGGCCAAATCTGGGTGTACTGGGACATCAAAACAAATAATGGGATTATAAACCATTGAATAAAACAAGAATCCATAAATCCTTATTCAGATAAATAACTACACAAATACATAAATAAGGGGGAAAGGAAAACTTTCCCTTACGGTAGATTGCCTACCAATAATTTGGGAAGGAATTAGAAACTTATCAGTGAATGCCAAAGCAAATGAGTGAAAGTTTGATGAGGAAGGTACATTTGCACAGTTTCAAAAAATGTCCCAGAAAATTACCTACAAAGAGAAAAGCTGTAACTTTGCAACAGAGAAACCGAAGGAACTGGAAGGACTTTCTGTACTCAAAAGAGGACATTGCCGGGCGTGGTGGCCCACGTCTGTAATCTCAGCACCTTAGGAAGCAGAAGTGAGAGGATTGGCTGAGCCCACAAGTTTGACACTAGCCTGGGCAACTTGGTGAGACCTCATCTCTACAATAAATCAAGAAAAATTAGCTGGGCATGGTGGCGCACACCTGTAGTTCCAGCCACTTGGAAGGCTGAAGCAGAAGGATCACCTGAACCCAGCAGGTAGAGACTGTGGTGGCCGTGAGTGTGCCACTACACTCCAGCCTGGGCAACAGAGTGAGACTCTGACTCCAAAAAAAAAAAAAAAAAAAAGGAAACATCACTAACAATAGTACAAACCAACACAGTGTGTCTTATTAGAAGATTTCCTGAGAAAGACACAGTATCACTTCTGTGATATTCCTGACAAAAATGCTTACCTTGTATTTTTAAATCAAAGTCAGACAAGTTAAAGCTGAAGAACATTTTTGGAATAGGCGGCCTGTACTCTTCAAAAATATCCATATTGAGAAAGACAGGGAGGGTCAAGGGACTGTTTCAGTTTAAAGGGCATGATGCTAAATGCATGCAGTGCACCATTCCAGACTAGATGTCGGACTAGAAAAAAATTACTGGTTTAATTGATGAAATTTGATAATGGACCACAAATTAGATATTTGTATCTAATGTTAAATGTGTATCAATGTTAAATCAATTTGTATCAAAGTTAATTTTTTAAGTGTTGATATCTACAAGGGGGATCCCCCCCAAAAACAAAATTAACTTATAAAAATTTCTGTGTCTATTCTTACGTGTTTAAACTTCAGTCAACTTCAAAGTACTCCTTGTTTATGCTTCATTTTCCAATGCTCAAAACAGTTTTAGAACTCATCAGTTTGATGTCTTGTACTGCTTCCAGTTTTTGTTTCACCTTCTCTGCATAAGCAAAACCTTCCCCTTTGAGGACTTTTTTTATTTGACAGGAAAAAAAAAAGTCGCTCAGGGAGCAATCCAGTAAATAGAGAGGGTGAGGCATGGGTTCATGCCATCTTTTGGTCAAAAACTGCTGAACACTCATTGCGTTGTGGGCAAGTATGCTGTCATAGTATAAGAACCAGTCACCTGTTTGCCACAACTTGAAACATTTCTTCTGCAAATCATGACGCAACCTTCTCAAAACTTCCAGATAAAAACTTTAGTTGACTGTTTGATCAGGAGGAACAAATTCCGAGTGTACTACAAGGGGACACCCTCCAAAAGATAATTCCATTTTGGGGGGCATCCCCCCTCGTATGCTGTGGTTATGTTAGAGAATGCCCACACTCTGGTCAGGCACAGTGGCTCACGCCTATAATCCCAGCACTTTGGGAGGCTGAGATGAGAGGATTGCCTGAGCCTGTGGGTTCAAGACCAGCTTGGGCAATTTGGCAAGACCTTATCTCTACAATAAATCAAAAATTACCTGGACTTGGTGGTGCATGCCTGTTTTTCTGTAATTCCAGCTACTTGGAAGGCTGAGGTGGAAGGATCACCTGATCCTAGCAGGTCAAGGCTGCAGTGGTCATGGGTGTACCACTGCACTCCAGCCTGGGTGAAATAGTAAAACTCTGACTCAAAAAAAAGAAACGTACTCTGATGTTAAGGGCAAATGATATCTCAGTGTACTTCCAAAGAGGGAGGGAGAGCGAGAAAGAGAGAAAAAAATGGGACAAAATGTAAACAATGAATGAATCCAGGTAAACTATTTCTAGGAGTTCTAGTATAATTCTTATAACTTTTCTATAAGTTGAAATGATTTCACAGCAAAAAAATTAGCCAGGCATGGTGATGCTCGCTTGTAGTTCCAGCTATTTGGGAGGCTGAGGTCAGAGGATCACTCGAGCCCAGGAGTTCAAGGCTGTAGTGACCTATGATCATGCCACTGCACTGCAGCCTCAGTGATAAAGTAAGACCCCGTATCTAAAAATAATAATAATAAATAAATAAATAAATAAAAATTTAACCAAGAAAAGCCGAAGCTAAGAATTTATTCTGCAATAGAATAATTGTTGATTAGCTTTGTGACATTAACAGTTTAGTCAATAGAAGTTCCTAAACACCTTGCAGATTGTAGTTCATTGCGAATACATCAGACTATAAATAATCTTGTACATTTTCCCAGAGTTTTAAGGTTTTATAATAAGATCGCCAAAGCTCTAACCCCATGTTATTCAACTGTCTTTGGCTTCTGATTTCTTCCAGAAGCAGAGAAAAAAAAGTCACTCCCTGCAAGAATGTTTCAGCTTAGTCACACCTCAAAAATAAGCTAGCTAACTAATTTGAGAAGATGAGTGCGTGTTTGTGTGTGTACATACCTTTGTATGTGGGAGGTGAGAGGAAGAGGGAGTGAAATTACACTTTCCTAAGCAGTACCCATAGGGTAAGTTTTCAAATACTCTATTTCACTCTTGGCTAGGTGCTATAGAGCCCAGGAGAGAGAATGCTCAATCCTGTTCTTATCATCTTTCTTTAAATGAGGTTCTGCTCGATTGTAGGCAAAAATTGCCTTCCAAAATTAGAGTATTCCTGAGTTCGCCTGTGGACTTGAACAGTGTTGGAGATAACTCTGCCATGTCTGGCCCATCTCAGTGGTCCTCTCAGGAAATGTTAATCACAGCAAGTCCAACTTGATCACCATGACCTGAATTGACACTGGCGTAAATAAAGTAACATTCTTCAACCAGAAGACCTACCGAATGTGTAATTTTTTTTCAGTGCAGAGCCAATATGGGAAATTCAGGAAAAGTCCTTTCTTAAGAGTCAAAATTCTTCGTTTCTGGTTCCACTTTAGCCCATTTAATGTGATCTTGTGTAAGTCACAAAACCTCAGCCTTTTAGTGGCCTCATCTGTAAAACCTGGTTCCCAGGGCATGTATGGTTTCTTCACAGGGTTATGGGGAAGTGACAGGGGGCGGATCACATGTTGGAAGATATTTGAAACACTCTTGAAACTTACATAATGATGTTGGAATACACCTCATTCTATATCTTGTAAATCTAAAAAGTTAACTATGCTTTCTGACATGGCACTTTCCACAATCTAAAATATTTAAAATTCACTTATTTGACTAGAATATGTATTAGAATAAAATTACTTGGCATGTAAATACTATAAGCAGTATAACCATTTTTAAAAATGGTAACGTTATTTTTCTCATAAACTTCCAAATAATTCAAAAGCCCCTATTTAAATATGCTAAATTCCATCCACAGCCACTGAATTTTTCTAAATATATGCAAATTTGAAACAAAGTATATGAGATAACAATACAAAACATGAGATAACAATACAATACAAAATATATGAGACAACAATACAATACAAAACAATTTTAGATCACAACTTTGGGGAGGTTTTATTCAGTGATTAAAATCAGACAAATTGTGTTGCAAATTAATGGAAAAAGCCTGACTAATAGCACAACATGTTCAGGAATGACTCTTGGGTATGTCTGGAATAATTATCTTGTCACGCAAATTTGCTGGGGTAAACCACTTTTCCATAGGGGTCTGTCTCTGCCATGTTAATAGATCACTTACTAGACCTAGCACAATAAAACAATATTCTATGCAATTTAGTGGTTTCTAAAAGGGAAGCACATTCCTCTTACTCCTCTGAGTGGATTAGATCAAGGTGACTTTTGAGAAAGCTGAGGGAAGAAGACATGACACAAGTCACAGCTCGGTTCACTCTGAATTGACTTTAAAAACAAAACCCAAAAACGATGCGATTATCTCATAAATTATCTGACATGCTGTTTCCAATGAAGACTCTCAGGCTGTGTTTAGCAATTTTATAGTTGAGTCAGCAAAATAAACAGTAAGTTCTGGGTGAGATCCTTAAGCTAAGGATGTCTGATGTGGGAGAGGCCATCACAATTGCTAAGGGTCTATGTAGATGGAATGAAGTTTCCACAATGATGTAGGGGAACTGATCAGTACAAGACAACACACCTAGAGTATTCAGAACTCAGTGTTTTAAATGAACCAATTAATTCTTCAACTTTATCTTCCAATTGTTTTTTCTATGTAGAAGATACTCAAAGTGAAGTAAAATTTCTTTTTTGTTTCTTTGCTTCAAAATAAATTACTTAGTCTCTTGCAACAAGTAAACCAAAAAGAAAATCTATTTTTTATTAACAATGGGATAACAGCTCAGTATACTAATCTAAAAATATAATGAGTAAACTGACATTTAACAAAAATTTCAAGATGAAAACTACACGTGCTTGAGTATACACAGCCATGTACATCACACACACACACACACACACACACACACACCTATGACTACTTCACTGATGCTTCTATTCAACTCCTAAATTGTTTGCACATGCCCTGACCCTGTGCTTCACACTTATTTATCCAAATACCTACTACTCATCTCTTCCTAGATGTCCAACAGGCCTCAAACACATCTGACACTGAACTTATGACCCTCCCTTTTTTTTTTTTTTTTTGAGTAGGGGTCTCACTCTGTCACCCATGCTGGAGTGCAGTGGCATACCCACGGCCACCACAGCCTCGACCTGCTGGGTTAAGGTGATCCTTCTGCCTCAGCCTTCCAAGTAGCTAGAACTACAACCAAGTGTCACCATGTCCAGCTAATTTTTTTTTTTTTTTGAGTTGGACTCTCACTCTGTTGCCCAGACTGGCGTGCAGTGGCCGCTCCCGGCCACCACAGCCTCGACCTGCTGGGCTCCAGCGATCCTTCCACCTCAGCCTTCCAAGTAGCCGGAATTACAGGCATGCACTACCACGCCTGGCTGATTTTTTAATTTTATTGTAGAGATGAGGTCTCACTGCCCAGGCGGGTCTCGAACCCGCAGCTCAGGCAATCCACTTACCTCAGCCTCCCAAAGGCGCGGGATTACATTCTGAGCCACCGAGCCTGGCTAATTTTTTTATTTACTGTAGAGAGGAGGTCTCACTATGTTGCCTGGGCTGGTGTCAAACTCATGGGCTCAGGAAATTCTCTTGCCTCAGCCTCCCAAAGTGCTGGAATTATAGGCTTGAGTCACCACCCTTAGCCTAGACTCATAACTTTAACTCACACTTCCCCAAAGCCAATCAATCTGCAAATCTTGAGTATTTTGCCTCCTATTTTCTTCATTGTGTCCTTT
Organism: Carlito syrichta; assembly: GCF_000164805.1. NCBI lineage: Eukaryota > Metazoa > Chordata > Mammalia > Primates > Tarsiidae > Carlito > Carlito syrichta. Next base: position 205,169 of record NW_007249247.1, read on the forward strand.
TTTACTCTATCCTGAAATCATTTTTCCTATCTTATCCCCTCATCTTCTCTTTCCTGGGTTATTGTAATGCCTCCCACGTGCCCAGGTGTTGAGTTTTCTTTTCTTTCACCCTTCATATCCAAAGAGTCAGTGGGTACTTTTTCCCTCATAATGCCTAGCATAGTAAAACCAACCAGTGACATGAAGAATACCCTAAAAACCCAAACTACAAATAATCTGTCCCTCCTTAAAATTCCTGTTGTACTTCCTGTCGAACCAAATAATTTTCGACCCTGAAGATGGCACTTGAAAGCAAAATAATAATAATACTAATATATAAACTTTTCCCTTTTGAAGAGAAAAAGAACCAAGGAGTATTTTTCACCCTCACTAAGTGGAAAGGTAGAGATGCTACTGGTGGACATTGGATTCATTTATGGGAAAGGAACTGTAGTAATACAGCATGTCTCAGCATGTTCCAGAGGACACTAGTCATGTGACAGCCTACATGACAAAGTTTTCATATATTTATTCAACAATATTTGAGTGCTCACTGTGTGCTAGGTAGTAAACAAGAGGCATACAGCCCTACTCTCAGGAACTCCACAGAAGAATCCACAGTCACAGATAACTGCTTGCTGTGTCATTCTCTTAGAGATTCATAATGAACATTATCCTATAAAAGTCTGAAAATCTTTTAGTCCCAGCTACTTGGGAGGCTGAGGTGGGATAATGGCTTAAGCCCAGGAGTTTGAGCCCAGGAGCTAGACTCTAGTCTGGGCAACATAATAAGACCCCATTTCTTTATTTAAAAAAAAAAAAAGTCCCATCATTAGGCTGGGTATGGTGGCTCACACTTGTAATCTCAGTACTTTGGGAGGCCAAGCAAGAGGATTGTTTGAGGCCAGGAGTTCAAGACCAACCTGGGCAACATAGCAAAGCTCTATTCTTAGCACCAGCACCCCAGAAAAGTCTCATCATTTTTTAAAAAATCACTTTGTATTTATTATTATTGCCCAAACTAGTTTAGCCACAGAATTCCTCCCCTGCTTTTTTGCTGGCAGCATCTGTTAAGAGCCCTATGCAATTACCCATGCTGCCCATCAAAAGTGAACTGGATAAAAAAAAAAATTGGTACATATACACAATGGGATATTTACACAGCCATAAAGAAAGACAAAAATATGGACTTCACAGCAACTTGGATGGATTTAGAGTCTATCATACTCAGTGATCTATCACAGAAACAAAGATCCGAGTACCACATGTTCTCACTCATAAGCATACCCTGAACATTCACCATGATCCTATAAGAAAGGGATTGGCAGTAGCAGGACACTGCCAGGGGAGGGAGGTGGGGCACATAACATCAATAAGGGTACCTGCTCTCAGACCAAGTGAAGTGGGGACCAACGGGAGGCACAAATTTTACCTGAATGATGACCACTTATGCACCTAATCCTGAATTGTACCTCACATCTTTTTTTTTTTTATTTTGTTGTTGTTTTATATATATTTATTTTATTTTAAAGATATGGGATACAAGTCAGGATTAAATATACAAGTGGTCATCATACAGGCAAAGTTTGGGCTTCCCTTTGGTCCCCATTTTGCCTGGTTTGAGATCAGGTACCCTTATTGAGGTTATGTGCTCCTCCTCCGACTACTGCCAATACCTTTCTTATAGTATTATGGCAAATGTTCAGGGTGTACCCCACATCTTAAAAGAAAAAAAAAGTAAAAAGGCCTGGCGCAGTGGCTCATGCCTATAATCCCAGTACTTTAGGGGCCAAGGTGAGATGTCTGCCTGAGCCCACAGGTTTGAGACTAGTCTGGGCAACTTGGCGAGACCTCATCTCCACAATAAATCAAAAAATTAGCTGGGTGTGGTGGTACACACCTGTAGTCCCAGTTACTTAAAAGGCTCGGGCAGAAGGATCACAGCAGGATGAGGCTGCTGTGACCGTGAGTATGCCACCGCACTCCAGCCTGGACACAGAGACTTCGACCCAAAAATAAAAATAAAAAATAAAATAAAAGATCACTATGTAATTAGAACTCTGTGGAACATACTTTGAGAAATGCTGAATAGGCACAATTCATGTACTAGGAAGGAAATGTTGAACCTTGAACACTTTGGAGTTCCGAGTAGAGGGGAACTATTTCTGGGAAGAGAATAACTGCAAATCCTACATAACACAATGAGAAAGAGTGGGAAGAAGGAAGATACAGACAGGGAAACATTCCAAAGGTGCTAATCCTACTGAGTGGTTTTCCTCAGAATTTAAGTAATAGAGAATAGGAAGCGTAGATCAATAAAAGAAAAGTGATCTTGACATTTCTCAGACTTTCTCCTGCCAAACCTGACTATAACTCTGTCCCCAGCCAGACAATGTGGTTATTATTGCTAAGGAACTATAAATTGGTTCCACTTTCTTCTCTGCCTCTACCTCTGCCTCTCAATCTTGAGGGAAGAAATCTTGGATAGTCTCTTCTTTGTCACATTCAAAGTCCTGATTGTATTTGCAGAAATCAAGTAATTTTGGTTACTACTGAGTGTAATCACTCAGTTTGTGGTGACGTGACTACATTAATATCCCAAACTGCTAATACTCCATCCTGGAGTCAAGTTTCACATTAAGGAAGAAAAATCAGAAACTATAATTTGGATCGCATACTTCAAATGTATTACTAGGATGATACTTAAAATTGTATGAGTGTCATATACAATGAAGCTCCCTATAAAAGAATGGGGCTGCCCCAGTGAACTCACTTAAAAGGACTCTGTGCATGAGAACTTCTGGAGACTGCATTGTCAAAACGTTACTCACAGGCTTGAAAAAATACAGAATGCACTTTTCTCATGTGCTTGAAATAATTCAAAAAAAAAAAAAAAGCAAAAAGTATTCCATTTAGGCTTAATGAGGTTATTGAGCAGATGCCAGATCTGTTCCAAAACAGTTCAGAACAGGCAGCCTCGTGTAATGTGAGAGTTTCAACTGTTCCCAATGAAAACAGACAAGCTCAGGATACCAACCCTCAGTGAGAACCCAACCAAGATCGGCCTTCCTTACCAATCTTGCTGTCATTTAGCATTTGCCAATCAAAAAATTATTAAGTCATTGGACTTTCAGAATGGCAGCTCTCAAGTACATGTTTTATGGTAAAATTAACTAGTATAGTAAAATAACCAATGAGTCAGAGCAAATATTCTATATTTGAGCATATAATGCTTTTTTTATAGACATATAAAGTCTAAACAGAAATTTTTTAAATGGCAATTACAAAGTTCCATATATTTAAACCTTCCTGTTGTACATAAAACTTTATTTTATAAATATAAATTTATAAATTTAATGTCTTTACTCAGATGAAATTTCTATTGTCTTTACAATCTAGGAAGAAGTCTTAAAGTTTTAGCAAAAATAATTGAAAGGTTTTGACTCGCTTTTACTTTACACTAATGAATCTCTTTATTCTTCAAAATATTATGCCTTTTTCTCTACCAAATTGGTGAACACTATAAAAATCCATTATATTGTTATTAAGGCTCAGTACAGTAGATATTTTCATATTTTGTTGGTGAAAGTGGAACCTGGGACATGCTTTTTGAAAGTCAGTTTAGGCCAGGCACGGTAGCTCACATCTATAATCCCAGCACTTGGGGAGGCCAAGACAAGAGGATTGCCTGAGCCCAGGGGCTCAGGACCAGCCCGTGCAACTTTGCCAGAACTCATCTCTACAATAAATCAGAAAAATTAGCCAGGCACAGTGGCACAAGTAAGGAGTTCCAGCTACCTGGAAGGCTGAGGTGGAAGGATTGCCTGAGCCCAGCAGATGGAGGCTGAGGTGGCTATGGGTGTGTCACCACACTCCAGCCTGGGTGACAGAATGAAACTCCAACTCTCTAAAAAGAAAGTCAGTTTAGAGACATACACACATTAATGCATGTATATGTATACACACACACACACACACACAATACTATGTGTAAAATACATACATGAATTTACACATGTCATTTTGGCCAACCTCCTAGAAATTTTCTTATAGAAATATTAAAAAATGTTCATAAATAGTTATTTATGAGAATGTTTCCTGGCTGGGCTCGGTGGATCAGCCTGTAATCCCAGTACTTTGGGAGGCCGAGGTGAGTGGATTGCCTGAGCCCATGGGTTGGAGACCAGCCTGGGGAACTTGACAAGACCTTGTCTCTATAATAAATTTTTTAAAAAATTAGCTGGGCATGGTAGCACGTGCCTGTAGTTCCAGCTACTTGGAAGGCTGAGGCGGGATTGCCGCAGCACAGCAGGTCAATGCTAGGGTGGCCATGAGTGTGCCGTGGCACTCCAGCCTGGGCAACAGAGTGAGACTCTGACTAAAAGAAAAAAAAAAAAAAAGACAATGTTCTTGCATTCTTCTAGGTACTTATAGGTGAAAAAATAGGAGCAACTTCAATACTCACACTGGAAAAGTTGAATACATTGTAGTCATACAATGGCCTACCACACATCCATCAAACCATGTGTGAAGAATACCAAGTCATGGTAAAGTGTTGATGCTATATTGAAAAAACATACTACATACAATATAATAATGCCACATTTACCTATGCTCAGACAAAATACTAAGAATCTCTGCCTGAATGTTAACAATGGCTCTATTTGGGTAATAAATTTATTAATGACTTTTTAAAAATATAATTCTCCTTGTTTTTCACAATAAATGTGCATTATTTATGTTACAAGTTCCTTGATATATTTGTACTCTCTAACCCAGCAATTCTATTTTTAGGACTATATTCTAACTTAAAGAAATAAACAGATAAATGCATAAAGATGTATTTACAACTATGAACTTTCCTCACTTGTTTAGGAAAATATGATAATAAAATACTGAAAGCAACTCAAATGGCAAACAACAGAGAATTGATTTTTTAAAAGTACAGTGTGTTCATACAGTGGAATGTTGCACAATCTTTAAAATTAGACTCTTGAAAATATTTAAAAATGAGGGAAAATGCTCATAACATATACTTAATAGTATAAAAGACACATACATAAATACATAGATAGGCAGACATAATGCAATTACAATTTTGATTACCTAAATACTTAAAATATACATTAACATATTGACAAGAATTACCACTGGATGGTGAAATTATTTATAGATTCTTTTGGTTTTTCTTTTTAAATAATTTTTATGCTTTCAACAATGTAATTTTTATGAACAGAAAAAATATGTAAACAATAAAAAGCTTGTTTTATTGCTGGCAATATTAAACTATAGGAGTTATATAAGTATTACCCCTCCAAATATTTTCTTGAAACTATTCAATTTATCAGTGCACCTACCACACAGTAATACAGGGATATTTAAATGTTTTTGTTTTTGTTTTTGTTTTTGCTTTTGTTTTGGTCTGTGGGCCTCTCAGACAAATAATAGAAATAATTTTGACCAAGAGATTTGGTTTGCTCTGTAAGATGCTTAAAACAATAGAAAACAAAAATATTCAGTGTGTGGACTGGCCCCAGACTCTCATTTTGGAACTGTGACACGAAACTTCCTTAATCATTTACCCCTTCAGAATCAAGGAGGCAAAGGTCAAAGCAGTTTCAAATCCAATGACACCTCAGGTATAGTCTAGCCTTCCTCCCCAACGCAAGAGTTACATCCACAGTGTGAAGTTATTTGGAGTTCAGTGAGAGAGTTTATGCCTTTAACATAGCTCTGGTAATAGCCACTGATAGATACAAACACTAGATAGATGGGTAAATAGAATGAATGCATATCTATTTACATAAATAGATAGCTACAGATATACACATCTCTGCTTAGAGGACTGAGAAAAGGAAAAATATTTGTGGGTACATAGTTACTTAATGTATCTTTTATGTTGCAAAGAAACACTTAGCAGTACCATTGCATATTGTAGGATAGGTAACAAGCCCCCAAATTTATCCATGTGCTGCCACTGATGCGTGAACTCATTTCCTGAAAGCCTATGTGTAAAACTTGGTTCTGATCATGTGAGACAAAAAAGACATAGTCCTGCCTCGTTCCCAAATGAAGACACAAAAGACACTTCTGTGGATCGCATGTAACTTTTCAGTATCTCTCTTCTCCATTAAAATGGACAAAATAATAAGTGACATTCACAGTTTTTTCACTGAAATTTAGTATAATCTCACTTTAAAAGCTTAGCTTAAAATCACTGCCATAAAGCCCAAGAATATCATTGGTGAAATTTACCAAGTTCATGTGTTTTAGAATCTAAGCTAATTTATGCAAATATTAAGGATGGGATGCAGTTTACTTTGATTTCTCCCGACAGACTAAAACATTTACACTGATTTTTTACTCCGCGAAGCTCATACACTACTTCTAAGTTTTGTGACAGGCTTTGAAAATATAACAGGGCAACAGTTTTTGCTTCCCAGATGCACAGGCAGGATTGAAACCAAGGGCAGATAAAGATCAGACCAACAAAATAATTAAGAGGTGGAGAGTGAAAAGGTCAGGGAAAGAAACAGAAAGCAGATATGCAAGCTTAAGGAAGGCAAAGTAAAAAATTAAATATTTACTTGACTTGTCCGTTCTCCGTGTACGTGGTTCTGTAGAAGCCCACGAGGGAGCCGTTCAGCCAGCCGGCAAACTCCATGGTCAGCAGGTAGAAACCGGCACTAGTACTGGGAGTAAGTTCTTCTCCGGCCTCGACCACCACATACTCCTGCTTTTTGTACTCGAAGCACCTGACGACCGGCACCTGCTCCCCGGAGGACCTGGTGAGCTCCGGCTGCTTGGTGAGCCTGGTCTCGCGCAGGTGTAGCCACAGGTGCCGGGTGGGCGCGCTCACATTGATGGAGATGCTCACTCTGCCGGTGTACGTGTCCTCCTCCATTAGGGGCTTCACGTGCAGATCGTAGTGCACCGGGTTGATGAAGTCCGGCAGCCGGAAGTTTGTCCACTGGCCACTTTCATCCTCACTGGCAGGGCAGATGCCCGGGTCCTGGGGAGGCAGATCCGAAGGGCTGGGGGTGGAAGAGAGCGTGGAAGGCGTCGAGGCTGTGCCCTGCCCGGCGTCCCCGGTGGAGTCACACGATCTGGTCAAGCCCACAGAAAGTCCTACTATTAATCCCACGCCCACCACCACCGCACAGATAATGGCCACATGCTTGGTCTTGATGCAGTATCTCTTGGAGCCCTCTCCCTCTGCAAAGTTCATGTTTGTTTCCCAAGTCTAATGTTGCACATAAAAGGATGTTAAATTTAACTACCCAGCGTCAACAGACTTCCTTTTTAAATTGGAAGGAATCCCCGGATTTGGCAGCCTGTTTTCGTTTTCCCCACACCTCTCCCTAGCGTCTCTAGTTCGTGCCTTCTCTCCCCTGCGTTCCCACCAGTGCCTCCAGGGCGAATGAGGAGCCAGCGGGGTGGGCTGAGGACTCCAGGAGAAGAGCTGAGTGGGAGGAAGAGGGCTGTCACAGCTCCCCTTTTAAACGACGCATCCCCACCCCTGCCCCTCCTGCACTGGAGCGAGTTAAATATAAAACAGGGCTCAGCTTATCAGCCAACGGGAGGATGATCCCTTGCCAAAGCCCTGTCAGCAGCTTTCAGGGAGGAAGTGTTTGGGTGAGGTGTGCTTTCACCAGAAAATCGCAACCTTTGTGCTAAGTCTATGGCTTCTTCCTGTTGTGTTCCCCAATCTTGCTCTCCTAACTAAAGCGCTTCTTGGATATCTGCCGTTTCTTCGGGTAGCTTGCCAAAGAAGCTAAATGTCTGTTTTTCATTCTTCTCCCTCATCTTATGTAAACATTCAGATTCTGCCCTGTGGAGAAGTCCCATCCTGGAACTGGGTGCTCCGAGTGATGCCTAGATCTAGGGACCACTCAGGTACTCAGTGGACATCTGTTGACTAGGTGGATGAAGAAAGCACAGCCAGGTGGCCCTAAACCAGGGATATTGATTCCGGATGAAAGAGAGAAGGGGAACAGAAAGAAATTGGCCAAAACTGTAGTGGGCTGGAAAGCACCAGAAGAAAAGAGGGTGAGCAAGAGGGGGAAAGGTGTGTGAAAGGACAGAAGGGCAAGGAAGATGCCCTGCTTGTCTGCAGTTCGTCTCTGAAAGGACATAAGATGGAGTCATTGTAGCCAAGGTAAAGTCATTTTAGCATTGCTTAGCTCTGTCATGTTTTTTCTAGAAGTTCACTTTAATTTACCCTCTAATCAAGGGCAGAACCAGTTTCTTAGAGGTAGCTATTGATAACTGTCTTACAACCCTTCCTCAGCTTGTTTTGTAAACAAGTTAACCTAACCAGCTCCTTGTGACCTTCATGACACAGACCCCATCAACACGGCAGCAGTCATGTGACTAACTCATCCATGTGCCTGCCGTCCAACATGGTGACATCAGTACCTGTGCTTACCTGCCCTACATAATGATGTAGAACAGACCACCACCCAATCATCTTAACCACCTGCCTCTCATCAAAGAGAAGATTTAAAACCATTCATATTCAAGCAGCCATTTGCCATCGCTTTGGTATACTCTGGTGCAGCCACGTGGTTTTTTAAGCTATGGCCGCCGTGTTTTCTAGGTTTGGCCCCCTCTCCTACCTTAGGGAAGAGAATCTCCTCTCTTTCTCTCTAATTTACTTTCTAAATAAACTATATTTTCCAATCTAACATCTGTGCAATTATTTGCATCCTTTGCATGGCACTGGATCGCAGACACACCCCAGCGGTTCTAATATAACATCTTAGAGGCCCCTGCCGGGATTGTGACCTAACAACCTCCAAGTGAGATTGACTTCTGTAGACTTTCATGTGGTAGAGGAGGTTTGGAGCAGATTCCAGATGGGAAAATTGGCCTGTTGGGAGATCCATTATCAATGCACCTCTATTTTGTTGCTTCTAGGAGGGAAAATTACATACCTCCATATTTATGGGTAGCTTAGATATAGATACCCAAACCATCTCTAATAATAGCAGTACAAACATAATTATAAACATTTTAAGAACTTTCTATATGCCACTACACTACACTAAGTACTTCATAGAAGTCATTTAAATCTTCCCAATAATGCTGTGAGACTGGTACTATAATGCTACCCATTGTAGACATAGGAAAACTGACATTTAAAGAGATTAAGTCATTGCTCAAGGTCACACAACTGGCAGAATAGCAGAATTGGGGTCTGAATCCAGGTTCTCTGAGTTCAAAGTCCATATATCTAATGACTACATTATGATGCCTCTATTCATTGAAGAGGAGACACATTCAAGGGTTAAGTAACTATGAAAAATGTAGTATTCCCCCAAAATGCAATCCATGGATATTAATAGATTCACTTGCAGAGCAGGCAATGCTGGTTTACATAAAGTTAAAAATCTTCTTTTACTACTCTCCATTTTGTCATAGCCTCCAGATGGTGACACACATTGGGAGTCTCCCAGAGAGGAAACACTTTAGCGTACTTTCCACATTTAGTTGACAAGAAAGCTTTTTTGGTGAAGTACCTTTTGAGGGTCTTGTGTTCCATGGAACACACTCTGAGAAACACTGCTTTAAACTATTCTAAATGACAAACTAAACAAACAGAACAAAAACCTTTAAAGGCAAAAGGTCCATTTTGTTCTATAACATTTACGTTGTTTTCTCATAAAATAGTAGTAAGAGAAAAAAGAAAGGGAAGAAGGATATGTTTTTCTAAACTATAGGTCCATCTTGTATTTATTAATTTTACATTCTGAAGCAATCCTAAGATTTTTGAGGTCACAATATGCTTAAATTTGGCAAGTTAGCTTCCTGAATTTTAGCACTCAGAACCCCCTTTTTATTGAAAAGATCATCTGACATTTCACTAAATGTTTGATGGGTCACATATTTTGATGTGTTTCTCAAAAATGAAAGGCAAAATGGGGATCAAATTTATCTTAACATCATAAAAGGAAAAACAAAAAGGAAAAGTATATATAATTATATTTAAATTGGAAGCATTTTTTTAAAAGTCTCAGATATGACAAACATATATGAAATCTCTTAAATTCAATCTTATCTAGAAAGACAACAATCTTATCACCAGGCTCTATGTTTAGCCTACACTGAACAGAGAAGGTAATAGACCTTTGGGATGGAGTACATGTAGGGAGGATTGAGAAGGGCCACCTGCTATAAATGGCCCTCCCTCCCTGCCTGAAATTCCACCATAAGGGACCTTTTTTTTTTTTTTTGAGTTGGAGTCTCACTCTGTCGCCCACACTGTAGTGCAGTGGCACACTTCCGGCCACTGCAGCCTCAACCTGCTGGGCTCCACCAATCTTTCCGCCTCAGCCTTCCAAGTTGCTGGAACTACAGGCGCGTGCTACCACACCTGGCTAATTTTTTTTTATTTATTGTAGAGATGCAGTCTCGCCAAGTTGCCCAGGTGGGTCTCGAATCTGTGGGCTCAGGCAATTCGCTCACCTCGGCCTCCCAAAGCACAGGATTATAGGCTGGGCCACCAAACCCGGCCATAAGGGATCTTAAATGCTTTTTTTTTTTTTTTTTTGCTAGATGAAATAAAATACCTTAAATCCATTTATGGTGTGTGTGTGTAAATTTTGAGTCAAAGGTTCAAATTTAGTCACAATATCTTATGAGTAACCACAGGTAGTACCTACCTGTGAGCTGACTGCATCCAATGATGGGCACAATATCTCATGAGGACCAGCATGTTAGGGTACCTGATGTGGTATAGCCAGATGAGCAGAAGCAGCAGAGCCAGCATGTGCACCAAACACATCCAGGGTCAACATGTTAGGATTTACTAAATATGAAGCCCCTTGCTCTCATAATTTGATACTTGTTTCCACTGCAGCAGTGCTTGCTGGTCTTTTTTTTTTCTGATCAAATTCACAGGGAAAATCAAGACAGTTGAGAGAGAAGAGAGAGGAGAGAGAGAGAGAGAGAGAGAGAGAGAGATATTGAGAATATATTTCTACCAGAATCTATTTCTACCAATGAACAATCACAGGCACCCACCTAGATTAGTTTATAAATTATGTTTAATGAATATATATTAGGTATAAGTAAGGTGAAAAGGTTGTCCCTGGTCAATTTCCATGTATTAGGTCCAAGCCAATGGAGTGAATGGACAACCATTCACTGTTGATCCTTTATCACACCGTCATAGCTTTTGACAATGTACAGTATCATCATCTATTTCAAGTATGAAAAGCACAGTATCTGTTCCCTATTTAACACTCAATAAACGTTTGTGGATTGCTTATTGAAGAAACAAATGAATGAATAAATGAGCAAGAAGGGGAAAGAGACTGCAGAATGAGAAGGATTAATAGATATAGTATGCCAGAAATGTTGAGATAAAATAAATTCAGTGCAAATTCCAAGAGAGATATTTCTTAGAGGTGAGGACCTGGAAGTCACATATGATCCTGAGTAGGTGAGGGACTTCTTGGCTAATTCCTTTCTTAGCAGGTATACTGATGCAAGAGACCCACTGTAACATCGACTACCTAGTGTGCACCCCTTTTTCACTTGGAGCTTCTGTTCGAAGCTTTTCTGTTAGGTACCAGGAATTACACATCCTGCAGAGCTATTGGGTCTTCTGTGTACATGGGATGCTGTCGTAGTAAGCTTTGTGTTGCCTTAACAGAATACCTGAGACTGGGTACTTTCTAAAGAAAAGAGGTGTATTTAGCACATAGTTCTGCAGCCTGAGAAGTATAAACAGCTGGCACCAACACCTGCTTGGCTTCTGGTGAGGATGTTCCTGCTGCATCACAACATCGTGGAAGGTCAAAGGGGAAGTAGACACGTGCTAAGAGGCACAACCCAAGGGTGACCTGGTTTTATAAAAACCCACTCTCATGGGGACTCATCCATGCCCATGAGAATGAATCCAGTCTCACCAGAGTGAGAACTCACTCACTACAGCAGAACACAGACCAGCACCAAGCCGCCCATGAGGGCAGAGTCCTCTGGACCCAAACACCTCCCATTAGGCCCCACCTCCCTATACCACCACCTTGGGAATCTAATTTCAATTTGAGTTTTACTGGGGACAAACAAACCATAGCATGTGCTGTTGGCTCACTTGAGCACTTGAAGCATCTCCAGAAATGTTGTCAACGATGAACACCCCAGTGTGATTACCTAGCTAGCCCTCTACTTCAATCAGTTGATCCGAGCTGAGCCCCATGGTTCAGGAAAATAACAAACAAAAATGGCAAGCTAGGTTCACAATGGAGGAAGCAGAGTCTGCACACTGGATTGTATTAAATAGAGAACAAGGAGGATCTAGACCAGTTTTCTTCCATCTTTTCCCTCTTGCCCCAGTAAATTCTATAAACCACCAGAGTCAATTTAGGCATTTCAAAATTTTGAAGGTTTAGTTAAAGTTAAAAAACAATGTGTCGTTATATTTGACTTGGCAAGCTGTGAGCTCTAAATCTATATTGGCAAGGCTTTTTGTGATCCTGGTTAATTAGCTTGCATTTCCAATGCCTGTGCCCTAGTCTTCATCCTTTATTTGGCCTCGGCAACTGTTTTAAAAGGTTTAATTGATTTTAAGTATAAGTAATCTAGATCAACTTTCTCCAAGCGCTGAAAACTGATACAGAAGTCAGGAGGAGTTTTAAGGCAGAAAATGATCAGTATGCCACATCTAATTTTCATTGGTTGGGAAGTGATGAATTTGTCCAATGATTGGCACAACATGGGGAAACACAGAGAAAGAAAGAGGAAGAGGTGAATGAGAAAAAGGAAAGAGGAAAAGGAAAAATGAAGGAAGAAAGGTTATTTTTTAAAAAGATGAGAAGGAAAGTAAACATCCAAAAAGCATCCAAACATAATTCAATAAAAAAATAAAAATTAATGAAACAATCAAGTTCTATCTTCTTTCTTTTTGTTTCCAGGCTGATTTGAGAATTCTCTGCAGTTTTCTGGGATGCACAGACTGGTGCTCATAATATCTCCCTCTGTCTCGCCACCTGGGTGTAGGATTTCTCCATTCCGAAGCAAGAATTATGTTCCTGTTATTCCTTTGGTCACTCTGGAGAGGATCAGTTCACTTTAATCTGTCCCTCTAAAAAGTGTCTCTGGCCACTATTCATTCATTTATTCAATCAATCACTCAGCAGCCACTCGTGGACTCAATAAACACTCACTTTTCAAAAAATGTTTATTAGGCAAAGAATTGTAGGATAAACTTTAGAAAATAGGCATTAAAAGAAATATTAGTGAATACTCTTGAAGGTTTGTATGTAAATCCCTGCTTTGTTCTCAGCACATAGAGGTATGAAAAATATTTAGAAAAGCATGGGGTAAGAGCCTTCCCAGAACAAAGAGGGAGTAACATGGTGTAATCAATGTCTAAGTGTGCATCCGTAACCCTGTTACAACCCTGTGCTATGAAATGCCCAACTGAAATGCATGTTACCATATAAAGGAGACAAAGGGGCCAGAATGTGAAAAAAAAAAGTTAACGAAAAGTATAGAAGGTTCAGCCTCTGGATGTGAATCCACTGAGCCAGTGCCAGCACGAATCAATGCTGCTTCCTGGCAAAGAAGCCTCAGTGTCCCATCTTTTCATAAAGGATTCTACCACATCTCTGAGGGCTCGTCCGGGCGGCAGAGATGGTGATTTCATCTCCCATGTTGCTGGGATGCGATCCCTGAGACACCAGGAAAAAGTGACTTTGCCTGGCACCGGGGGACCAATTGATCTGTAGGGGGGCAAGGGCCCCGGGAGCACAAAGGAACCTGGTGAGGCCCAGGAACCAGCCAAAGGAGCACCACCCAACAGACTGGTAAGCACCCGGGTTCGATTTGGTACGCCTGCCCCTAAGAGGCAGAAGGGGAGACTGATCACCTTCCAGAGTTGCCCGAGTAGTCCCACAGGGGACAAAATCACGACTCTAAGGCACTGGGTGGCGGGTTGGAAATGTTGTATGAATGCAAGTGAATGAGATACTGCCTGGCAGCAAAGCGAGAGTGGAGTCCCAATCCACGGATCCATTGTGACCTCATATGGCTTAGGGCAGTAGTAGAGTCAGGAGAAATCCTGAATCAAAACCTAGTCGGAGGCTTATGCTGACCTGCCAATTGACAAGAGGCACCTGAAATATCTCCACCAGAGGAATAGCTGGAGACAAACTAGGCAAGTACTCACCCCTTCCCTTTCCCTTTCTCCTGAGTGATTGTCATCTTTAGAGGGAGGGAATGGGTGGCAAACAGTGTAGGCTTACCCCCCTAGAGTGTATGATAAAGAATTTCAAAAAGGGATATTCAGGAGACTATAGTATTAAGTTGACTCCTGGAAAACTCTGGCTGTTCTGTGAAATAGATTGGCCTTTGTTTGGGGTGAGCTGGCCTTCCGAGGGGTCACTAGACAAAGAACTAGTTAGCAAAGTGTTTAGAGTCATTGTGGGGGACCCAGGCCACCCTGACCTCTTATGTTGACTGTTGGCAAGTTATAGTCCCTTCTCAACCATCTTGGTAAAAAGTTTGTCTAGAAGAGAACTATAAAATCATGATGGCCTGAATGACTGCTCCCTCAAAATGCTGACCAGAGCCTGAGAAGCCTCTTCTGTCTGAGGAGCCTGAGGAAATCCCTCCACCTTATGTGCCATTATACCCCTCACTGCCACCTGAACTCCCCATACCTTCTGCAGCCAGAACCCTGTTGGAGGCTACCTACACCCCTAAAGCCACCCCTCCCACAAAGTCACCCAAGATGCCCCTGGCCACAGCAACTCTGGAGCCTCCAGTCCTAACCCCATATACTCTGGCTGGAAAGCACCAGGAGGACTCTGCTGGCAGCACTCCTCCCTATAGGTGGCGAGAGGCCTTACTACTACCACTGAGAGAAACTACAGGGCCCCTCTACTACAGTCAAGATGGCCAGATCCAAGGGGAATAACATACTTTTATATATCAGACCTTAACCACCACTGATCTCCTCAACTGGAAAAACCACACCCTCAGACCATGACTGATCTAATGCAATCCATCATCGAGACCCACAAGCTCACTTGTACTGATTACTGCCAGTTCTCCTGACTCTGTTTAACACTGAAGAATGCTGCCAAGTTACTCAGGCCACTTTAAAATGGTTAGAGAAACATGCCCCTGCAGGGACAGTGAATGCTCAGGGAATCAGTTCCCTGAGGAAGACCCCCCAGTGAGACCCTAATGATGGCCAGGAATTTCAAATACTTGGGCATTACCAAGAGCCTCTTTTAAGTGGCATGAAGGAAGGAGGGAAAGGGGCTATGAACAAGAGCAAAACTTCAGAGATGTTCCAGGGACCTGAAGAAAGTCCAAGTCAATTCTACAAGAGGCTATGCGAGGCATTTTGCCTTTATACACCCTTCGACCCAGAAGTAGCCAAGAATTAGCAAATGGTTAATGCAACCTTTGTTGCTCAGGCTCAGGGAGACATCCAACACAAACTACAGAAGTTAGAGGGCTTTGCTGGGATGAACGCTAGCCAACTATCAGAGGTTACAACGAAGGTATTTGTCAACTGAGACCAAAAGACCTGACAAGAAACAGACCAAAAAATGAAAAGAAAGTAGATCTGCTTCGCTGCCGCCCTGGTGGAATGGTCAAGACACTTCTAGAAAATGGCCCTGCCAGGCCGGGGTTGAGGCCAGGGCCAGAGAAGGGGCCGACAAGAAGAACCACCTTGGCCAGTGATGAGATTAGGGCAAAACCAATGTGCTCACTGTTTCTGAGAAGGTCATTGGAAAAACAAAAGTCCAGAGAATTTCTGTTCAGCTCCCAGGGGAAGAAGGAGAGAACAGGTGGTCCAAGGACAGTACCAGCCTATGCCCCAACCACATGAGGCCACCAAGAATGATTTTGTTGGCCTGGGTGCTGTGGAAAACTTTGGGGAAGACTAGGACAGTCTGGGCTCCATTTTGTTATGCCCCACTATGGTCCAAATGACTGTGGGGGCCAACTCCTTGGTTTCATGGTAGATATCAGGGTGAGCATTCTGTGGTAACACAACTTGTGGGCCCCCTCTTGCAGAGACAAGCCACTATTGTGGAGGCCACAGGTAGCCAGGCTCATCACCCCATGTTATGGCTCCAAAGATGTAATCTAGGAGACCATGAAGTTATTCAGGATTTCCTGTACATCCCCAACTGTCCTTTGGCTTTAATGGGCCAGGACCTCCTGGGAAAGCTGCAAACCCAGATAACTTTCCACTCCAATGGCCAGGTCTGATCCTGGGGAAACCTGAGGCAAAAATTATGACTCTCACAATCCCCTGAGAAAAGTGGCATCTTTATAGTCTCATAGAAAAGCCACAACAGGCTGGGCTCAGTGGCTCAGCCTATAATTCCAGCATAATCCCAGCACTTTGTGAGGTAGAGGCGAGTGGATTGCCTGAGCCTGTGGGTTCGAGACCAGCCCAGGAAACTTGACGTGACCTCATCTCTACAATAAATCAAAAAATAACTGGGCATGGTAGCATGCACCTAGAGTTCTGGCTATTTGGAAGGCTGAGGTGGAAGGATCACTGGAGCCTAGCAGGTAAACACTGGAGTGGCCATGAGCATGAGCATGAGCGTGCCACTGCATTCCAGCCTGGGAGACAGGTGAGACTCCAACTCAAAAAAAAAAAAAGAAAATTCTCCTGGACAACACTTTTCCAGGCAGTGACTCAGGGGTTTAGTCTCCTTCCCTTGTCTAGTGCTCCTCTCTTCAATATCTGTCCCCCATGGTTGCCACAGAAGAGGGAATATGAGGAATTCACACTGAACCATTTATCACCTTGACCTACAAATCACGCAATTTATTTTCACTCCACATCCATTGGTCAATATGAATCACATGACTGCTCTTAATAGCAAGGGCGCAGGGACACATGGGCATCAACTGCTCTGCCCTTTTATAATTTTTTAATTTTTAAAAAATTTTAATTATTATTTTTTGAGTCAGTTCTCAAAAAACTGACTGGGGTGCAGTGGCATGATCATGGTTTACTGCAGTTTTGACCTGGGCTCAGGTGACCCTTTCTACATCATCTTCTCAAGCTGGAACTACAGGTGCACACCTCCTTGTCTTGGCTAATTTTTAAATTTTTTGTAGAAAAGAGGTGTTGCTAGGTTGTACAGGCTGATCTCGAGCTCCTGGGATCAAGCAATTCACCTATCACAGCCTCCCAAAGTGCTGGGGTTACAGGTATGAGCCACCACACTGAGTCAGATCTGCCCTTTGAGAGAAAAGCATGTGTCTTTGATGATCAACCCTCTCTGCCCCATACGGGGCTGCCCTCATTGTAGGATTTATTTTGCTGGGATAGTGCAGTGACTCAGACTGAGAGACCATAAGAAGAAAGGTGCTTTACTTGTTGCTGCTGAATTTGAAGAGAATCTTAAGACTATATCCAACCGAGTCTCTTCTCTCTTCTTGGATGGAGAAAAAACTATTTGGCTACATGTTCATTGTTTGTGTTTATTTCCCATCATGGCTGTTCTGAATATCTCTTTTTAACTTGACTTTTCCTAAGCAGACAGGTTTTCCTGTTTTGGGGGATATATGCAAAGTGATTTACCCTGGACCCCATACTGCTTCTAGAGATGGCTTAGGTACAGCAATGCTGAATTTTTTTTCCAAAAGATCATTTTGATTTGTACTTTAGAATACCTTAGAAACAAATGGGAGTAAAGGTAGTCACATTCAGGTGGAAGAAATGAGGAGGGAAACTTGAATGAAATAGAACCAGCCTTCACAGCACATGTACGGAGCCAGATGTCTTTTATTTGCTGTCTTTTTAGTGCATCCAACAATGCAATGAGTTTATTATGAGCCCCAGCTGCCACTTCCCACAGACGGCTGCCTCCAAAGCTAACAGAAAAAATTTGCTACTATTTATGGCCTAGTCCAGACCTCCCCATGAATAATTTTGCATTTTGCTACAGTGTGGGCTATATAAACCCTTAGAGATAGTCTAGGCAACAAATCACATTAATAACATTGTTTCTAAAGAAAAATATACTATAAGGTTCAACATACAAGGATTTGTCTGGGTGCCAGACCCATCAATACACTAGGAGAATCCTGTTCCCAGCATATGCAAAGCTGGGATGGATACTGCGTTACTTTTTGTCCTCCAGTGTCCTGGGTGCCACTATCTGGTTGGAGTGTTCAGAAAGTAGTCTTATAATTTAGGTAGTGTAAATACTGGCCAGCTCATAAGTAACAACATAATAACATGATGACTACTGTTAAAATAGTGAAAGAACCAAAAATAGTAATAAGGTAGCAGCAAGGTATGAGGCACTAATGATAGTTAATGCAAATTGATGTTGTTCTTTTTTTTTCTTTTTTTTTTCTTTTTTTTTTTTCTTTTGAGTTGGAGCCTCACTCTGTCACCCAGGCTGAAGTGCAGGGGCATGCTCATGGCCACTGCAGCCTCAACCTGCTGGGCTCAGGTGATCCTTCCACCTCAGCCTTCCACGTAGCTGGAACTACAGGCACGAGCCACCATGCCCGGCTAATTTTTTGATTTATTGCAGAGATGAGATCTCACCAAGTTGCCCCGGCTGGTCTCAAATCTGTGAGCTCAGGCAATCTTCTGACCTCGACCTCCCAAAGTCCTGGGATTATAGATGTGAGCCACCGCACTCGGCCTATTTTTATTTTCTTAAGGATTGATCCTTGCATGTGTTTCAAATACAACATTATAGATGTGAAGTAACTTAACCTACATCTGCATTCAGGAGATTGACCACGCCATTTTCCTGTGATGACTCTGGTTGTGAGTTCAGATTCTGAATTAATCTTGTGATTTCAGTCATGACACTTGATTATTCTGTGCTGCATCTCTCTGAAGGCTGGAATTGCTGATTTCCCCCAATTGCTTACAAAGTAATTTGCATAATGATATGTATCATTTTAGTGTAGCATTCGTTGTTTTGTTGCTTTTCTTTAGCAACTGAAACTCAATACTGCTAAC
Organism: Carlito syrichta; assembly: GCF_000164805.1. Taxonomy (NCBI): domain Eukaryota; kingdom Metazoa; phylum Chordata; class Mammalia; order Primates; family Tarsiidae; genus Carlito; species Carlito syrichta. The sequence goes on from NW_007249247.1 coordinate 224,124, forward strand.
GCTAAAGCAATGAACTACTTGGAGATTTATCTAACAATCCTATTAATTTGACTCATGTAGACATTCGCATTTGACAATCAAAGACATTTGAGACCCAAGGCAACTTCCAACTTATTGGCAGTGACTGGCTAATTGTTCATGAAATATATTTCCTTTCTTCCTAAACGCAGAGTTGAACAGTATTTCTCAGCCTTCTTTGCTGTGGAAATTTGACTCCATGTTGACTAATGGAATATGGAGGGAAGTATATATTCTCTTTCAGACCTGGCCTATAAAAACTACCTGTATGACTGAGCGTGGAGACTCATGCCTGTCATCCCAGCACTTTGGGAGGCCAAGGAAGAAAGATCACTTGAGACCAGGAGTTTGAGACCAGCCTGGGCAACATAGTGAAACCTCATCTGTATAAAAATAAAAATAAACATTTAAAAAAAAGCTAGATTTGGTTACTCATACCTGTAGTTTCAGTTACACAGGAAGCTGAAGTGGGAGCATCACTTTAGGCTAGGAGGTCAAGACTGCAGTGAGCTGAGATTGTGCCACTGTACTCCAGCCTAGACGACAGAGTAAGACCCTGTCCAAAAAAAAAATCTGTGTGATTCTATGCTCTCTCTTTCTTTGCCTACCAGCTGGATATTGAAATCTCTACCAGGGAAATCTCAAATGTCATGTAATGAAGATGAAGAATCACAAGACGGAATGAGTCTGAACTTCAGTTAACCCATCCCTCTTCCCATCTCCATGTCACCAGTTGATCCTTATATGAGCAATAAAAAACAAAAACAAAAAAACCTTATTGTATTAAGCTACCAAGAGCTGAAGGTAATATCTACTAGCCTGACTTTAATTAATACTCTTGACAATACATATTAGTTTTATTGAATCACTGAATTTTTACTTTAGGCCAGTGGTTGTCAATCAGTGTCCTGGTTCACTGAAGTCTTGACCTCCTGTCCTAAACATTTGGTACTATCTGGAGACTTTTGATTGTTACGATAGACAAGGGTGCATTGCTACTGGCTTCTATGGGATAAATGGGGTAGAAGCTCAGGAAGCAGCTAAACATCTTACCATGAACAGTGTTCTCCGGTCCAAATGCCAATTGTTCTGAAGTTAAGAAATCTTGCTTCAGGCTGTATCTATATGGCAAAAATAAATATAATTAAACATTTGGCTACCTTCATTATATGCCTTACTTAGTCTTCTTCTAGTTGTGTCTGATTAATTTAGGCTCTTGTTTTGGAGGTGTCATCTATTGATAGTTTGGTTACCAATTGTCATCTGAACAAAGTTCAGTGATCTCTAGATTTTTATTTTGACATTCATAGCCATTCTCTACTCAGTCCTCTCCATTTCACCACACTGCTTTCTGCACCATGTTTACTGCTGTATTTACAGAAATTTTCACAATATTTGGCATAGAGTAGATGTTTAGTAAATGTTTACTAGATCGGACGTGGTGGCTCATAATCCCAAAACTTTGGGAGGCCGAGGTGAGAGGATTGCCTGAGCCCATGGGTTTGAGACCAGCCTGGGCAACTTGACAAGAACTCATCTCGACAATAAAAAAAAATTTAGTCAGACGTGGTAGCTCGTGCCTGTAGTTCCAGCTATTTGAAAGGCTGAGGCAAAAGGATCACCTGAGCCCAGCAGGTTGAGGCTGCTATGACCATGAGCATGCCACTGCATTCCAGCCTGGGCAACAGAGTTAGACTCCAACTCAAAAAAAAAAAAAAAAAAAAGCTTACTGCATGAAGATTGATCTAATGTAAATAAAAGCATAGAGAAAATAAATGAATGAACCATTCTCTACCCTCAGCTTTCTCCTCCTTGCCACATTGCTTTGGTTCTTCTCTGCCCATGCTGTCTTCTCTAATATATTATTCTCTTGTCTTCTAAATGTACTTTCTCCATTTGTCAGACATTTCTTCTTCCTCTCACACTTTTAGTTAACTCAAACTTATGACTTTAACCATCGCTTCTATTCAATAAACCCACAAATTGACATCATTAGTCAAAATTTTCTCCTTAGATTTAACTATGCCTGAGGCTCACACGTATAATTCCAGCACTTTGGGAGGCCAAGATGAGAGGATTGCCTGAGCCCACGGGTTCAAGACCAACCTCGGGAACTTGGTGAGACCTCATCTCTACAATAATTGAAAAAATTAGCTGGGCATGGTGGCACACACCTGTAGTTCCTGGTACTTGGAAGGCTGAGGCAGAAGGATCGTCTGAACCCAGCAGGTCAAGGCTGTGGTGGCCATGAGTGTGCTGTTGCACTCCAGCCTTGGCGACAGAGTGAGACTCCAACTCAAAAAAACAAAAAACAAAAAACTATGCCTAGTTGGGTGCAGTGGCTCACTCCTGTAATCCCAGTGCTTTGGGAGGCCAAGGCTAGAGGAATGCTTGAGTCCAGGAGTTTGAAACCAGCCTGGGCAACATGGCGAGACATCATCTGTACAAAAAATTAAAAAATCAGTCAGGTGCACGCCTGTAGTCCTAGCCACTAGGAAGGCAGAGGCAGAAGAATTGCCTGATTCCTGTAGGTCAAGGCTGCAGTGGCCAAGATCATGCCACTGCCTTCCAGCCTGAGCAACAAAGTGAGACTCCAACTCAAAAATAAAGCAAAACTCTGCTTGCCTGTGTTTACTTGAATATTTTCTCATCACCTACAATTCCGTCAGTCTAAAGCTGAATATGATCTCTCCCCACAGAAACACTGCAACTCCCCAGTCCTTGCCGATGTTTTCTTTACTAACAGCATTACAATCATCCTTTCTTGGCATCAGCTGAGACTCTTCCCTCTCCCTCCCAGACAACTAGCTACATTGTAAGGCCTTGTCCATTTATAACTTCTGTTTCCCTTCTCTTGGCACATAGGCTATCTTATGCAGTTTTGTCATTTTCTTGTTTGGTTTAAAAAAAAAACCCAGAACAGCACTGATTAATATAAATATAGTGTGAGCCATATATGTAACCATAAACTTTCTAACAGCTACTTTAAAAAATGGAAAGGAAACAGGTAAAATTAATTTTAATAATATACTTTAACCCAGTATGTTCAAGATAGTATTGTTTGCTGTGCTCAAAATAAAAATACTTAATATCAAATATAAATAATGTAAACATTAGTACATACTTTACATGTGTTGGGTAATATCAAAACCTAGTGTTTATACTAACAGCACACCTCAGTTTGGACTAGCCACATTTCAAGTGCCCAATACTCACATGAATACTCACATGTGGCAAGTGGCTACCTAAGTGGACAGCACACCTCTAGAGCTTTAAGACTATTGCACACTTGTGTGTGTGCCAACGTTTGGCACAAAAATAAGTTTGGCCAAAGGGACTGACTTTACTTTTATGGAATTGATTTTGCTTGGTTACAAATGCTGCAGAACTTATGTTGTACACTGTCTTACATTATTTACGACTTTAAATTGTGTTCTACTTTCCTGACATAATGTGTATCTTCTCCCCCCATATGATATTTTGAGATTAGAATTATTCATTGTGTTTTCTGCTCCCTTCATATTTCCCACCCCACATTGATTCATGGTACCAATATTCCTAGGAGATATTATACAGGTGGAACAATGGATGAATTAACCAACTTTTCTCTGTAAGATATTCATTGATTTTTATTATGATGCTGTATTTATCTGTTGTAGTTACTAATCAATACAGGTTTATTATAGAAAAATATATGTACGCATAAAGTGGTCAGAGGAAACCACAATATGATATAAACTATATGAAACTGCTGTTACAAAACTATATACACAGAAAAAAAAGACAGGAATTCAAAAATTAAAATGTTAAAAATGGAAGTTTTATTTGCTGACATACAATTATGGGAAAATTTTTTTGCAATTTTATGTTATTGTTTCTATTTTGTTTTGACTGAGTACTTTTCTCTGAGGATATGCTGCTTTAGCATTTTTAAAAGATAAACATGCATACATGCATATTATTATACCGGGTCAAAGTCCTTGTGGAAAAATCTAGATGTTTATTAGCAGCTGTGACTTCCCTGCACTGTAATAATATCTTCTTCCAAATCTCAATCCATTAAGTAAAATAAACTAAGAAGAGGGGTTTAGGTTTATGCTGTCTCTAAAAAGTACAAATTCATTTTGGATTTGGAGTTTATAAATTCATCCCCATCATCTTTCTATTCTTCTAGTTTATTAGGGTAAGTTTAATTCCCTATCTGAGATCCTTCCTTTTACAATTTTCTGTAAATGTGTTTTTGATTGTTGACCTCCTATTTGTGCTGAGACTTCTCTCTGGATGGCATACAATCATCTTTCGTACCTACCCTGCCCATCCTGGGTCTCTTTTTATGGCATTATTACATATTACTCCTTCTCTTGGAGACTGTTTTTACAACATGAATTACAGGATGATCAAGCAACAAATATACCATAGTAAACTCTTATTGAAGACAGTTGGCATTCAGACACACATGCAGACAGAGCATATTTTTCATATTTTTAACCTGATTTTATTTTTTATTAAAGAAAATCTTTATGAAATGTTTCTATATGAAGTTTGCTTTTTCTCATAAGAAAGAAAAAACAAACTTTATACAGAAAACTACAATACACATAGCAGCCATAGTAATCATTTAAAAACATAAATCACAATAATCCTCTGCTTAAAACTCTCAATGGCTTCCCGATGCAACTGGAGCAACATGGAGGCAACTCCACGTCCTGCAGGTACCTGCAAAATCTCTTTTCTTCTCATCCCCCAGGCTCCATTTGCTCAAGTGTTCCTTCTGTTCCTTGTACACTCTGGAGTCCCATTCTGCTTGCTGGAAACACATTTCCCCAACATCTAGACAAGCTGTCTCCTTCTTGCCATTTGTGCCTCATCCCAAACGTCAGCTCCCCAGAGAGGACCTCACTGACTCTCTTAACTTCCTCATCACTGCCCTTCTCCCTCCTCTTCACACTTCCTATCCCATTAAGCTATTTCATATTTTTCAGAACCTTTTCCCCATCTGGGGTTATTTTACTCACTTGTTTGTTAATGTGTATTATCTGTCTCCACAACTACAATGGAGGTTCCACCAAGCAGGGACTTTTTCTAGTATTTCTATTGCCTAGAAGTGTACCGGGTATGCAGTAGGCACTTAATAAATATCCTTTGTTTGGGGATTTATTTATGTATTTATTTTTATTTTTGTTTTTGTTCTTTTGAGTCAGAGTTTCATTCTGTTGCCCTGGCTGGAGTGCAGTGGCACACTCACAGCCCCCGCAGCCTTGACCTGCTGAACTCCGTCAATCCTCCTGCTTCAACCTTCCAAGTAGATGGGATTGCAGGCAAGTGCCACCACACCCAGTTAATTTTTTGATTCATTGTAGAGATGAGGTCTCACCATGTTGCCCAGGCTAGTCTCGAACCCATGGGCTTAGGCAATCCTCTCACTTCTGCCTCCCAATGTGCTATGATTACAGGCATGGGCCACCACCCCCATCAATGTCCTCCTTTGAGTACAGAAAGTCCTTCCAGTTCCTTCGGTTCTCTTTCACATTCTCAAATTGCTGGACACTTTTCAGGCCAAAATATCAATGACCTCGAGCCCACCCCTGCCCCTTCACATTCAAATTCCTGGGGAGATTCCTATTAGATCCTGTAATGGAAAATTAACCTACTCAATGAATCTTTATCTTGTCCTTTGGTCTACAAAGGTGAAACTATAGTGCTGTTATCAGCAGGGCTTGGGCTTTGAGTAGAACTGTCTCTTATCTAGCCAAATTCCTATCACACCTGCTTACCTTGCCACACCCATGCCCTAACCTGGTATCAGAGAGTTCATCTGCAAGGCTAGCTAGTATCTGTTTTAAATCCTGGGTCAAAATGGGAATTGGAGCATGGCTTGTTAGAATCATAACCTAACTGACTTTTCTAATTCATTCTTTGAAAATGTATTCAACCATAACTGCCTACACCTACATTGACTTAATTATTTTTATTTAAACTTCTTTCATAGGAACATGAAATATGTAGGGCTGCAATGCAAGTTAGATACCACGACAGATAACAGATAAAATAGTTAAAACCCAGAGGAGGGAAGGGAACCTTCCAAAGGTCAATAAGACAGTGAGACTCCAACTCAAAGGCCAAGTCACATTTACATGCCCTGTCCAGGACACTTTACACTACATCTAATGAAATTGAGTAGTTATTAGTTATAAGCTTAATTATTTTTGCAATATTAATATTTTCTTCTCTGTCACAATGCCCAGCACATAGAAGGCAGTCAACAAAATTGGCAATAAATGAATATAGTTTTAAAAAATATTTTTAAGCTTAGAGATTTGACTTCAATTTGAAATGTTGTCAATATCCTGGGGCCGAGCTCAGTGGCTCAGCCTGTAATCTCAGCACTTTGGGAAGCCAAGGTGAGTGGATTGTCTAAACTGGCGGATCGAGACCAGCCCAGGCACCTCGCCTCTGCAATAAATAAAAAATTAGCTGGGCATGGTAGCGTGCTCCTGTAGTTCCAGCAACATGGAAGGCTAAGATGGAAGGATCGCCTGAGCCCAGCAGATCGACGCTGGTGTGGCTGTGAGCTTGCCATTGGACTCCAGTCTGGGGGCAGAGTGACACTCCAACTCAAAAAAATAAAGACAATTTCTTGGAGTTTTTCATTTATTTCTGTGTTTTGTTTGTTTGTTTGTTTGCTTTTTCAGAGAGAGGGTCTCCTTCTGTCACTCAGGCTGTAGTGCAATGGTATGATCATAGCTTACTGCAACCCTGAACTCCTGGGCTCAGGCAATCCTCCCACCTCAGTCTCCCGTGTAGCTGGGAATACAGACAAACACCACCATGCTTAAATAAGTTTTTTAAAAAAAAAATTTTTGTAAAGATAGGGTCTTACTATGTTACCTGTTAGGCTACGGACAGGGTGAGGGTAGATAGATGGAGAGGGACAAAAGAGGTGAAGCGCACCACCGTGGCAAGCCAGAGGTGCCACGCTGGGAACCCAGAGATCTGAGCAAATGCACAGAATTGCAACACGCAGAGGTGAGAGAAGAAAAGATCTATTTAAGAAAAGTTTACCCCCCCCCACAGACAGGGAGTGGGCCTACACTCTAGGTGAGTATGGTCTCTAGCCCCCCAGAGTCCTGGTTTAAATCCTTTTCTTGGAGATGTTGCACGTGACTGTCATGACTTCCTTATGGACCACCTGTGGATGTCTTGGAAAACCCGTGACACAAAGACCCATTAATGTCCACCCACACCATCATAGCCCCTAGAGAAGGGCGTGACAAGGATTCCAATTCTCCTGCACCTTCCCAAATGGCATTCCTTAGACCTAATGAAGGGTGCACCTCCCCTTATCTCCTAGGCATTCCCAGTGGGTAGCTTCGGGGGATCCTTGGCTTCCCTGTAGATAGTGGAAGATCGAATCCCCACCTGCTCCCCCTCTGAGCAGTCATAACTTTTGTAATTACAAGTTTCATGACTTTTACAATCCTTGCCCAGTGCTTGATGTCCTAGGCCTTGTAAATTCCCTTTACTTTAGGCAAGCCTGATTGCCACTATGAGATACCTCTGATACCTGGAAGTCTGTTTCTGAAAAGACAAAGTTGGCAAAGTTAATTTTACCTAAAGTGTGCATTTCTCCAAAAGTATAGCTTCTCCTTTCTCATCATTGTGTCAGGATTTAAGAACAAGATGAAAAATGGCTTCCCACTCTCGGTCTGTCCTTTCATGACCCAGGTCGGTCTCAAACTCCTGCCTTCAATTCCTGCCTTGGCCTCCCAAAATGCTGGGATTACAGGCCAGAGTGATGGTGTTTAGCCTATCCCTGTCTTTTGAGAATGTAAAGTAGAAGAGTAAGTATCGCACACTGTGATTTCAATAGTATTAATTTAGAGGGTTATTTTCTCTCACATGCTTCACTCCACAGTCACATCTGCTTGGTGAACACACCCTGGAAAGTGTGTCCATCGTAATGTAATGCATATAATCCCACTACTAATGTGAATAGTAAAGTTATGTTATTTTATTCATTTGGTGGTATTTTTATTTTTTAAAACTCACTCTGTCACTCAGACTGGAGGGCAGTGATGTGATCCTGGCTCACTGCAGTCTCAATGTCCTGGGCTCAAGTGATCCTCCCACCTCAGCCTCCTGAATAGCTAGGACTACAGGCACACACCATCATGCTTGGCTAATTTTTGTATTTTTTGTAGATATGAGGTCTTGCTATGTTGCCCAGACTGGTCTCAAACTCCTGGGCTCAAGCGATTCTCCTGCCTCAGCCTCCCAAATTGCCTCCCAACCACCTGGCCCGTGGTTATTTTTAAAAGAAAAGCAAAATAAGGTAGGATTCCTGGATTTAGTATCAATTTTTTTTTTTTTTTTGGTAAACACTGGAATAATAAAAAACAAAGATCTAAAAAAAACTGTTGTCTTCTCTTCATGTAATCATAATATTTGAAAATGTTAGGGAAATTCACACATGATAAAAAAGAAGCCAATCTGACATTAAAAATCAGATGAAATAAGTAGAGAATAAAATAAAGACTTTCTAAAATTGCACTCTTTGAAGAGTAATTATTTATTTATTTATTTTTGATTGTTTTGTTTTGTTTTTTAATTTTAAAGATGTGGGGTACAATTTAAAGTTAGGTATACAAATGTTCATTATGCAAGTCCCCTTGTTGATAAGGTGTTCCCCACCCCCCGCAGATTCCCACTACTGCCAATCCCGCCCCCACTTCCCACCTCCCCTTCCGCTGTCAGTTTCCCACTACTGCCAATCCTTTTCTTATATATTATGATAATTGTTCAAGGTCTGCTTATGAGTGAGAACATGTGATGCTCAGTTTTTGGTTTTTTGGGTTTTTTTGAGTTGGAGTCTCACTCGGTCACCCAGACTGGAGTGCAGTGGCCGCTCCCAGCCACCGCAGCCTTGCCTGCTGGGCTCTGGCGATCCTACCGCCTCAGCCTTCCTAGTAGCCGGAATTACAGGCATGCGCTACCATGCCCGGCTGATTTTTTTGATTTATTGTAAAGATGAGATCTTGCTGCCCAGGCGGGTCTTGAACCCGCGGGCTCAGGCAATCCACTCACCTCAGCCTCCCAAAGGCGCGGGATTACAGGCTGAGCCACCGAGCCCGGCTGATGCTCAGTTTTTTGTTTCTGTGGTAGATCACTCAGTATTATAGTCTCTAAGTCCATCCAAGTTGCTGTGAAATTCATAATTTTGTCCTTTTCCATCACATATATGTACCACATTTTTTTAACCCAGTACTCTTTCAATGAGCAGCATGGTTGGCTCCATGTTTTTGCTATTGTGAACAATGCTGCAATAAACGTGCATGTGCAGGTATCCTTTTCATAGAGGGATTTGAATTGCTTCAGGTATATTCCTAGCGGGGGCACTGCAGTGTCATATGGAAGGTCGATTTTTAGATCTTTTAAGAATCACCACACTGTTTTCCACAGAGGTTATACTAGTTTACACTTCCACCAACAGTGTAGAAGTGTTCCCTTTTCCCCCGCAACCTCTCCAGCATCTGTTGTTTTTTGAGGGTTTTTCTTTAATTTTTATTTTTTGAGGTGGAGTCTCACTCTCATCGCCCAGGCTGGAGTGTAGTGGCACACTCATGGTCACCACAGACTTGACCTACTGGGCTTAGGCAATCCTTCCTCCTCAGCCTTCCAAGTAACTGGAACTACAGGCATGTGCCACCGTGGCTAATTTTTTAATTTATTGTAGAGATGAGGTCTCGCCAAGTTGCCCAGACAGATCTCAAAAAGTGCTGGGTTTATAAGCATGAGCCACCACCCCCGGTCATTTTTTTGAGTTATTGATGGTGGCTGTCCTTACTGGAGTTAGGTGGTATCTCAGTGTGGTTTTAATTGGCATTTCTTTGATGACTAATGAGGCTGAACATTTTTTAATGTATCTCTTGGCTGTTTGTATGTTGAAGAGTAATTATAATGATGGCTATTCTTTCGTAAAATAAAATGTCTAACTTTATCTGAGATGTTTTGAAATTCATGCTTTATATTTAGAGGGATATAACTGAGTCAAACCAGGAAATGGTCCCATAATCCATGAGAGTGTTTTACTTTCCCTGATAAGCCATGAAATTGAGGACTTAACTATTGATTCCAATTGTAATGCCTTTTTACTTTCGCCTCACTGGATCTATGAAGGGCAAACCAAAAAATCAGAATTATTTTTTGGAGGGTGGGCCCATTGTTGTACAGGCTGCCCCATCAACATCATTGTACCAGCTAGCATTGTTGTGAGTGGCTGCATTCGGCTTCAGTGAATTTCTTTTGGAGATTTTTTTCAATGCATTTGCCCATTTCATAATGGATGATTTACACAAACAACCTGCCCACACTGCACTGAGTATTCAGCAATTTTTGACCAAAAACAGCATGAACCCCAACACCCCACCCTTCCTATTCACCTGATCTCACCCTGAGTGACTTTTTTGTTTTATTTTGTTTTGTTTTCCTAGACGAAAAAAGTCCTCAAAGGAAAACTTTTGGCCTACGGTGAAAGAGGTGAAACAAAAAAGGGCAGAAGCATTAAAAGGCATCCAAATGGACAAGTTCAAAACTGTTTTGAGCAGTGGAAAAAGCATCTCAATAGGTGTATTGCATCAAACAGAGAGGATTTTGAAGGTTACTGAAGTTTAAATATGTAAGAGTAAATACACAATTTTTTATAAATAAATTGCAGTTTTTTGGGGGGGTTCCCCCTCATAGGTACCTTTTTCTGATTGGCCTTTGCTCTGAAGGAGGGCACACAGCATCATACTCTCTTCATGGACTTAATTTCCATCATTTGTCCAATTCCATGAGTGTTCACTGTCACTGGCTCGTTTTCATGTTTCTCTGATACATGCAGACACTACCGCTCTCCTGTGCCCTGAGGGAGGTCAACAACATACTCCTTCTCCTTCATTGGCAAGCAGTTCCACAGCCAGCAGTTTTCTTGGCCTTGGTCTGTAGGATACTTCTACAGTCAGCAGAAAAATGATGCTGCCAATATTGCATGGGCAAACACAGCAGTATCAAAGCAGCCTCGTCCCTTGTCCATTAGTCATATTCACCGAATCAGGTCATGACCAGGATGATAGATGATTCCTTGCACTATGGTGCATACAAGGACCCGGTACCTGCCTTATACACCATGTCTCTCCCTCCACACCTTGGTGAGGTAGGAGCCTAGAAGCAGTTGGGCGCCCAGGAGCAGTTGGGAGTCAGCTGTCTCTAGGATGTCATGTTGGAGCATTGGGGAATGCAGAATTCTGTATTTGTTGCTATCTTCCGTTTCTTGAAATTTTCTTCTTTCCTCTAAAAATGATGTTGTGAAATGAGTTATGTGGAAGTAAGCCACAGTGAATCTTGTGAGGGGGGGAATACCTCAGAATTGCTCATTAAAATCCCATCGAGCACAGCACAAGTCCTCACAAGTTCCATGAGGCCTCAAAATCTTTCTACAGCCATCCTAGCCTAGTGATTGCACTTTCTTCTGATCCATCTGAACTTAAAAATGCTATGATTATCTCTCTCATTTATTTGATAACCCCTGAGGTTTCTCCTATTGGCACTTTATATTGCTATTTACTGCCCCCCCCTTTTCTCTTGTGTTACTTTAAATAAATGCAGGACTTATTTCACTACTAGATCACAGTCACTTACATTTTAAATACTTCTATATTCCTTGCAGCAGCTTAAGCTGTCAGTTTTGCAAAACTATTTTAAAAGTTAAAAGATGGACCAGGTGTGGTGGCCCGTACCTGTAATCTCAGAACTTTGGGAGGCTGAGGTGAGAGGATCACTTGAGCTCAGGAGTTCAAGACCAGCCTGGCAATATAGCAAGACCTCATCACTACAAAAAAAAAATTTTTAATTAGTCAGGCCTGGTGGTGTGCACCTGTAGTCCTCGCTACTTGGGAGGCTGAGGCGAAAGGATCGCCTGACCCAGTAGGTCGAGGTTGTGATGACCTGGGATTGTGCCACTGCACTCAAGCCTGGGCAACAGAGTGAGATCCTGGCTTTAAAAAAAAAGATAAAAGATGAATTTATTTCTATGTAGGCAATTGTAGATTCTTTTAAAAAACATATAGTATGCTCCAGCGTAAGTTCTTTAAAAACGTGAGCTCTGCTTTGGAGATGCCCTGTAGGAATGCAGCAGTTTCTTAGATAAGTCTATTTTCACACATGGAGGAGAGAAAAACCTCTCTGTCCTCTCTAATGATCCCCATAACCCTACACTGGAGCATCACCCAGGCTTCATGCAGGCATGTACTAGACTACTTTGTATCCATGCAATATATGGATAATGCAATAAATTTGGCAAATGTGACCACATGTTATCAGTGGGTGTAATTATTGGCTTTATGCCACTCCTGTCCTGTCCCAGACTATGTTCCCTTTTGTATTCTCTCCAAGATCTGTAAGTACGAGGTCTGACAATTAAGTTCATGAACTTTCCACCACATGCGTATGTTGGCAGCACTGCACAAACAACTCTGTAAAGTTTCATAACCTTGGTATATCAGAGTCTCACAGCTGTGTTCATGTCGAAGTGTGGCAGTGTCTTGCTTAGTGGCGTTCATTATTGTTTTTGTGTGCCATCGCAAGAATGTCAGAGCTTGATTAGAGCAATAAACAAACATTAAGTGGAAGTGAAATCAGGGACATGTTAGTCCAAGTTTATGAGGATGACGCCATGAAGAAAGCAGCAGTGTACAAATGGATCAAACATTTTCTAAGGGGAGAAAACTGATGAAGAGAGGTCAGGATGGCCATAATGAGCAAAACTGACAAAAGCATTGCAAACATTAATTGAATTGTGTATCAAAGTTGTTGACTGACTATGAGAGGCATAGAAGACCAAATAAACACTGACAGAGAAACGGTTAGGCAAATCTTAACCGAAAATCTTGGCATGAGAAAGGTGTGTGCAGAAATGGTCCTGAAGGAGCTCTTGCATCACAACAATGCACCAACTCACACAGCACTGTCTATTAGGGAGTTTTTAGCCAGTAAACAAATAACTGTAGGGAACACTCTCCCTACTCACTTGATCTGGCCCCTAATGACATTTTTCTTTACACTGCCATTCCTTTATTGAAAGGAAGACATTTTTATGACATTCAGTACATCAAGGGTAATACAACAACAGCTCTGATGACCATTCCAAAATTGCTTTGACAGGCAGACTAGACACAAGCGTTGGTGCATAACTTCCCAAGGGGAGCACTTCAAAGGTGACCATAGTGATATTCAGCAGTGACGTATGCAGCACTTTTTCTAGGATTTCACAAACTTAATCATCAGACTTCATAAGCAGTCAGATTATACAAAGTTCCAGAGCAGAAGGATACACAAAAAAAGAATCCTTCACATCGGTTGAGGGTTGGGGGTGGATAGCATTTTAATTCATGATTGCCATGTCAGCAGTGTGGAATGGAGACTCTCCTTACACTTTGTAAGTTTCAGCTGCCAACAACACACAGCAGCAGTATAGCATGTTCTGGATCCCAGCTTCTTAGCATATGTGGAGTTCACCGTTCTTAGAGTGGAGCCAGTCTGGGTTCTGGTTCCAGCAGCTGCCAAAAGCAAACACGGCCAGTCTTGTGGGTCAGTAAGTTTTCTAGGGAATTCTGGGCAAAAAAAGAGGGAGGGCAACCCTACAGAGGAAGAAAATCTTATCTTCCTGTTAACATAGGCTTGAGTATAATGCTTCGAATTGATCCCAGGAGACAGTTATGCGCCAAAGTGAAGCTTGGACACTCCAGTTGCATAGGGGAAGTCGTGTGTTTCTTACTCCTTGTCTGCTAAAGTGTTTCTAGAAGTAACAAAATAAAACAAGAACAACTATTATAGATTAGAGCTTGTTAGAAATTCTTCCCAATTTAAACTTCTCCTTCAAGTTGCACTTAACTTCATTTCTTGATTCTTTGCCCTGTGGTGAGGGACAAAGGGGGAAGTTGCTGAAATGAATATGTAACCCTTACTCTATTCTACAACCACTTTATTTTCTAGTTTATCTACTACTGCCACTATTCTGTAATGGTAGAAGCTAATGAAAATTTGGATTTATTATGTGCCAAGGACTATCTACACACTGATTCGATTCATTCAGTACAACTCATTTAAGAAGTCTCAAAGCTAGCCCTCTCTGTTCATAAAAAACAACCATTAGAATGTGAAATATTTCCTGTGGGAAAAAAATATGGTTGCACAGTTAAAAATAAATGCTATTCGTACAAGAGTTAACTTGACAGGGAATTAAAATTACTTGCAGACCTCATATGATGAAACTTTATTTAAATTGTCTTGTGCAACAATCTTATCATTATGACACACAGACATGCTTATACTTGAGTGCTGTGATTTACGGCTACACAAAGATAGTTGTAACTGTTTGTAAAGCCATGTAAAACATTAGTTCTCTAAAAATGTTTTCCCCTAAAGTAAACTTGAAAGAAATGAGCATTAGAGGGAGCAGTTTTAGGAGGCAGCTGCACTAATTTAAACAGAATTGCCCATGCATGCAAATCTCAGGAAGAATTCCAACAGTTTGCTATTTTTAAGCAAATCCTCTTCCTGATACAAAGTCTCTTCTGCCTCATTACAACAAAAATTGTTTCCAAACATTTTGTAAATTTAAAAAAATTCCGAGTCCCTAATTATGATTTATATAATTATACTGTATATAGATTATCCTATAGTCCCAAAGTGAAAATGCCAATAATGTCTTCCATTTATCTATTTTTTTAAAAATGTAATTCTCAAGTTTTCCATTGTATTCAAACAATAGATTTCTATGTGAATAATCCCAAAAGCATAACTATAAGCACATTAACTTAGTAAATATGCTAATGTTGGAGAATTAGTGGGTTCTGGTTCTTTGTGAGTTATGTTTTTAAAAGAAATACATTTTTAGTGAGTGTTCATGAACTATTATACTTTAAAAAACAAGTGAGTTTTATAATTATAAAATGCTGCAGAGTTGGAAATAATATTTAACATATTAAAAAATAAAGTTCCCAGGTAATTATATAGTTTACCTGTTGCTGCTAGCCTTTCCACATACACAGACCATGTAAAAAAAGAAATCAGGCATTGTAGTATTTGAGATTTAAGGTCAAACTAAATATTTAATTTTGCATACTTATAGTCCTCAAGAGGGCCAGACTCTGTTAAATAAATTACTTAACAGGCAAAATAAATCACTATTGGAGGTATATTCACTCCTTTAGGCTACTAATTAAGAGTCAATCCTAATGTACTTAGTAAATTTTCCTTTGCCTAAAAAGTATATGTAACATTTGGAAAAACTGAGAAATAGCTTATTCATTTATGGAAATATGACTGAGAAAAAAAAGAAATAAATAACAAAACAAACAAAAAACAAGAAACACAATTATTATTGTTAATCATCATTTCTTTATAATGTTAATACATACTATTCCAAGACATAATGCCTTAATCTCCAGGCAAAGCAACATATTGAAAATCACACTTGACACACTAAATTATAGTAAACAAGTAGTTCCCCAGAATGAATTTTCTCATTTCAATACCAAAAACATTTTTAGCCTATCAAGGTAATAGCCTAATGTTTTTCATAAAAGTTATTCTTTCCTCTATGTATGAAAATATTTATCTGAGCGAAAGCCACCCCAAAAATACTTCAATCTGTTACTACTCACATAATATGAATGACAGTTATTTACATGGGAATTTGATGCCAATGTCTTGGCCCAAGCTACATAGATATGGCTACTAAACAATCCCAAGCATTACTAACTTCTAAAGATAATAGTATTGTGAGAATCTCAGCGTACATTTTTTTTTTTTTTTTAAGTCAGAGTCTCACTGTTGCCCAGGCTGGAGTGCAGTGACACACTTACGGCCACCGCAGCCTCGACCTGCTTGGCTCAGGTGATCCTTCTGCCTCAGCCTTCCAAGTTGCTGGAACTATAGGTGAGCGCCACCACACCCAGCTAATTTTTTTTTTTTTTTGAATTGTAGAGACGAGATCTCACCAAGTTGCCTAGGCAATCCTCTCACCTCAGTCTCTCAAAGTGTTGGGATTACAGGCATAAGCCACTGTGCCTGGCTCTCAGTTTACATTTAATAGAACTCAATAGAATACTCAAATTTGTCTGAGTGAAGCTAGATTGATGTGTGGTGGTGCAGACCCCTCCAAGAGTCTATTTACATCAGGACAGAATAGCTTCTTTTTTTTTTTGAAAGCAGGATTTATTGAGAAGACAGAAAAGCTCCCATAGTGGGAGGGGACCCAAAGGGGGTGCCCCAGAATTGCCTCTTAAAGAAAAATATAAGGAGTACGTGGCAACCACCTGGTCCACCATCAGGGGAGAGAGGGCCAGCTAGAAACCCAAACTTCACCTGCATACAACCTACTTATGTAAGAAATCATCACTCGTACCCCCGAACTCTAAAACAAAAGAAAAAAGAAGACCATATTCTAAGAGAAGAGAGTAGGGCCCTCAAGGATGATGTAGACCAGTACTCAGCATCTGGGTACTGACGGGGGACTTGTGAAGATGGCAGTGTCTGTCTCGTAGCTCAGCTTGCCCACCTTGGCATTTGCCTGAGCCTGTGGGGTGGGAGAGGGACAGAGAGACCTGGCTTTGGTCAACGCTCCTGCTGGCGGGCTGTGACATCAAGCAGCACCAACAGAAGATCTGGCCAGCACTTGTAGTGCTGCTCCTCCTGTGGGGTGTTGGGAACCACATCTTAGCTAGCAGCCACAGCACGCGTGGAGGGCCATTGGCAGGGCGGGCACAGCAGTGGAGTAGAAGCAGCACAATTACCTTGACCTGACCCAGGATCATAACCAAAGGGAACCAGAACAGAGCAGAATGTTAGCAGAGAGAAGGGTGGCTACCACACAACTATGTGCAAGGGACCCACATCTGCAAGGTGCTACTAGAGGACTTGGAAAGGGCCTAAAGGAGCTCAAACAGTGGGTGGTGTAGGGAATGCTATTTGGAATATAGTACAGACTGAAGAAACAGAGTGTCTGGGTTTAACTCCTGCCTTCACTACTGATCAGTGATGGTGGCAACTTGCTCAATTCCCTCATCAGAAGTATTACCTCATCAGATTGTTATTAAGGAGCATGCAATAGACTCTTTCCCTCTGCCCAGGAAACTGTCTCACTATTCTGCCTCATTAAGACTATGCTACAGCCATCTGTGTTAGCAAATCAGAATGGGAAATGCTAGTGATCAATATCCCTTCAGAAGCACACATATTTTTTTTTTCTCAAGTTATTTTACTTAAAAGATTGGGCTTTAAAAAATAGTGGTAAAAACACTTAATATGACATCTACCCTCTTAACAAATGTTCAAATGTATAATACATCATGTTTTATTTAAATCTGGGCATTGCAAAGACTTCAATTGTATGCTAGATCTAAAATGGAAACTTTGTTCAATAACTTATTTCTGTCTCTGCTTTCATGTATCTTTTGCTTATCAACAATAAGGATAAAAAAGTTATAATTCTCTAAATGTATACCTGTGTCTATATCTAGAACCACATCTGTATCCATATTCACATTCGTTTCATATCCTATCTCTATTTTTATATTCATATTTCTATCTCTAGCTCTATTCACATTGTGATAAATTGCTGGCAACAGGATTGCACCGATTCTCCTGTCTTTGTACACTTGCCACTTAGCATTGTAACTTTTTGCCACTTTTGTCATCAAGAGGTAGAGCCTATATTCCCATTCGCTTAGCCTGGTCAACCTTGTAACTTGCTTTGACTAATACAATTAGACAGAAGAGATACTGTATGGCTTAGGCTAGGTCTTAAAAGCTCTTACAGTAGGCAGGACTTCTGGAATGGCTGAGAAAGAAGCTTAGCACATACTCATCTCAAAATGCAATGATAAAACTGGACTACGTTTTTCAAAAACAATAACTTCAAGACTCTGGAAATTGACTAAAGGCATGAAGAAATTTGAGGAACATCTATTCAAGAAAACTACTGAGGCACTGTAAAAACAGAGAGAGTCGGTGGAGTTTTAGGAGGAGGCTGCTTCTTCCATTCTGTGTCCCATCCCAATTAGATCCTCAGGAGAGTTCTCAGGGTAGGGTAGACCGTGAGGACAGGCAGTCTCAGTGCCTGATAGGGCTGACTGATTTGGACAGAATGATAATCTGCTTCCACTTAATGATAGCAAATGTATTTCCCTTCCTTATAGTTTTCTTAATATTTTCTTTCTTCTAGCTTACTTTATTATAATAAAACAGCATATATAATACTTATATGAAATGCATGTTAGCTGGCAATTTATATTATTGGTAAGGCTTCTGGTCAACAGTAGACTATTAGCAGTTAAGTTTGTTTTGTTTTGTTTTGTTTTTGTTGTTGTTGTTGTTTGAATTGGAGTCTCACTCTGTCATCCAGGCTGGAGTGCAATGGCATGCTCACGACCACTGCAGCCTTGACCTGCAGGGCTCAGGCAGTCCTTCCACCTCAGCTTTCCAAGTAGCTGGAACTACAGGTGCACGCCACCATGCCAGGCTAATTTTTTGATTTATTATAGAGACGAGGTCTCGCCAAGTTGCCCAATTTGGTCTTGAACCCCTGGGCTCAAGCAGTCCTCTCAAAATGCTGAGAAGATAGGCATGAGCCATCGTGTCTGGCCTTGATTTTTCAATATGGTGTTAAAATATTTATCATGATTACTGAGATTTTTTTGGTTTCTCTTTAATTTTATGCCAAAGGTGAGTGCCTCACTTGCATTACCCTAATCCCAGTCATAACTAGTAAAGCTATTTCAGGAATGAGCTGAGTTTGCCCACCCAGGGATGCAAAAAAAAAAAAAAGCTGATGCTTGGTGCAGTGATTCATGCCTGTTATCCCAGTACTTTGGGAGGCCAATGCAGGAGGATTGCTTGAGTCCAGGAGTCCAAGAACAGCCTAGGCAACATAGAGAGACTTAATCTCCACAAAAATTAAAATTAACTGGGCATGGTGGCATGCGCCTGTAGTCCCAGCTACTTGGGAGGCTGAGTTAGAAAGATCACCTGAGCTCAGTAGGTCAAGGCTGTGGTGAGCTGTGATCATGCTACTGCACTCCAGCCTGGGCAACAGAGTGAGACTCCAACTCAAAAAAAAAAAAAGAATGAGCTGAGACCGGGAGCTGAAATAAAAACACTTCCAGATGAACAAAGATTAAGCAAATTTGTTGCTAGCAGATCTGCCCTACAAAAAATAATAAGTCCTTCAGACTGTAAGGAAATGACAACAGAAAGTAACTCAAATCCTATAAATAAATACAGAGCACTGGTAATTAAATAAGTAAATGTAAAAGCAATATCAGTATATTTATTTGTGTATTTTCTATTCTCCTGAGTTAAAAAGATAATTACATACTACAATAAAGACAAAAATATATTGCTAGTGCAATGACACATAAAGATCTAATATATATAACAATAATACCACAAAGTGGGGTTAGGGACAGAATGGAGATATATTGGAAGCAAGGAAATGAGATGACATAGTAGCTAAAATCCTCAGGCAGAATTGAACATCAGAAATGGTAACTACACGGATTAATAGAAAAAGACTCTATGTGTATGTGCTTCTCTTAGCTTTTTTTTTTTTTTTTTTTTGAGTTGGAGTCTCACTCGGTCACCCAGACTGGAGTGCAGTGGCCTTTTCCGGCCACCGCAGCCTCGCCTGCTGGACTCCAGCGATCCTTCCACCTTCCGCCTCAGCCTTCCGAGTAGCCGGAATTACAGGCGCGCGCTACCACGCCCAGCTGATTTTTTGGTTTATTGTAGAGATGAGGTCTC